>NC_133235.1:15160159-15457659 GCF_040436345.1 Pagrus major | reverse complement strand
CTTTAGGTTTTCTGACTGTTGATCAAGCGAAACAAGACATTCTCAGATGTGAACTGATGTGAACATTTTCACTATTTTCTGACGATAAATCTATTAATTTAGAAAAGAATCAACACATTAACCGATTATGAAACTTATTATTACATGCAGCTCTAGGCATCTAATAACAGTAACAGTTTTAGTATGATTTGTGACATTAGAGATAAAAAAAAGTCAATAAGATCATCATTAAAAACAACGTTATAAAACGTTTTAGATAGACTATTTCATCCAGAGAGTTTAGGTTTATCCGATGTTTTGTTGTCAAAATGTTTGAGTCCCAGCAGTCAGGACATGTTGTTGTGTTGTGACGATGACATCCATTTTCCAATCTACCATGAATAGGCCACACTTTTTCTCAGTATTTGATCTTTGCTCCTTCTTTTTAATCTTCAATAGGGTCAATGGTGATGGTGCCAAAAAGTGTGAAAATTCTCTGGATGGCTGAAGCAAGAACAATCTGACATTTGTCTCAGTAAGAAGGGTGAGTCATGGCCAAGTCTCTTCTTCCTGTATGTTTTGAGTACATGGTGTGCGGTGTGATTACCATAAACTCGAGATGGGATTGTGGGGATTAATAACAGCAGGCAGATGATCATTTGGACTGAGAAAACAGTGCCAATGTTTCTTATTTTCTTGATTAATTGATGAATCCTTTGGTCTATAAAATCCGAGAAAAATTTTCAACACAAGAAAGTCCAAATTGTTCGTTTTATCTGACCAGTGATCCGAAACCTAAAGATATTCAGTGTACCATCACAAGGGACAAAGAGAAGCAAGTTTGGCATTTTTGTTTCAAACAGACTTGAAAAAATAATAATAATAGCAGTACAAAGTTGCAGATACATTTTTTGAAAATTGTTTCATGTTGTTTGTAAAACTCCTTAGTCTGAGGATCTCATCATACCTGTTATTATACAGCAGTGCGTGCCTGTGGATTAAATTATTTCAGGACACATTCAGCTGTATTACTTATTTCTTACTGCCAGACACTAAAAGCATACTGGTAAACTACAACAACCACAATGCATTGTGCCTTAGACAAAAAGCTTGGTGTTTCGTAAATAGGAAGTGGTCTTTTGACTCAAACTGAGCTCAAACGGAGGCGACGCGAAGAGGCCATTCAATATGTTTTGGCAGTACATCATTTTAAAATCACAAAAAATATTAATAATAAAAGCAAACTCCAGCCATGGCAACATATACCAAATACATCATTATCGCTATATGAGACTATATATTGTCTTAGATTTTGGATATCATTATAACATGATAAGTTAGAATAGGTGTTGTCTTTTCCTGGTTTTAAAGGCTGCATTACAGCAAAGGGAAGTAATTCTCTAAACTTATTAGACTGTTTTACTTGTTCTAATGCTTTCCTTTAGTCGTTATATCCACATTACTGATGATTATTTATCAGAAACCTCACTGTGTAAGTATTTTGTTAACAAAATGAATTTCAAAATACAGAGATATTTGTGTATCATGATATAGCCTACATCGCAATATTTTTTTTTAAGGCCAAATCACCCAGCCCTGTTCCAGCCTCATCAGGCATAAACAGCAGCTGTATCACTGAGCAGTAACATAGCCTCATTTTTTCAGTTACACTCCCAGACTCCATCCAGGGTTGCATCCTCGGGCCCAGTCCCTTCTGGGACGCCCCAGCCACTAAGCACACCAACACAAGGAGAGCTCCATACCAAACAATCATCCACCTCTGTAACAAATGCATTAATACGTGCATAATGTCATGAATTGTGTCATATTTGCTGCAGGACTGCAACAAACACTCACCACAGCCCAAAAAAAATTAAAAAAGCAGGAGGCCTGGGAGTTCAGATTTGCGTGTGAAAAAGTGTTTGATTTTGCCGTTGACACGTCCAAGGCATTGCAATGGAACCAGCCCGCCGCAGCTGAAAATAGCTCATAATCAATCAACTGGCAGACACATATCTGTGCTCTTAAAACGTATAAATGTGCAATGCAGAGGACGGATCGATGGGTGACAGGATTCCAAAAGCATCGATATGGACGTGCTCTTTGGCATAACAAGCGCTCGCCATCGGCCCATACTTATTTCCTGTGCCTTTGTCCAATGGGTAGTCCAGCATTCGGCCTGCTGGAAAAAATATCTGCCAGTGGAGCAAGGTCTGTGAAGGACAACACAGATGAAATGCAGTAATGGAATGTAACTGAGTACATTTACTCAAGTACTCTACCTAAGTACAATTTTGAGATAATTGTATTTTACTCGAGCATTTCCATTTTCTGCTGCTTAATGCTTTCACTCAACTACATTTTGGAGGCAAATATTGTACTTTTTAATCCACAATGAGTTGATAAGTTTTAGAGCCAGCTTGATTTTTGGGGCTGATGCCGATGCGGATATTGGGGAGTTAAAAATTCTATTTTATCAGCCGATATACACACATTTTTTAAAATGAGCCCTCAAATGTGGTTATTTAACACTTGTGAACTTTACTGTTTAAAAATCTGTGCACTGAAAAATCAAACTTCACTGGGTATTTAATATATAATTCTTAATTATCCCAAGCTTCTTTTTCTGCATTATAGTCTTTGAAACAAAGTTCTCGTATCAACACATTTCGGCCAATACATCCGCTGATATTGATAAATCTGTGATCGGCCAATGTCAGCTATAATACCGGCCAACCAATATATCATTAGGCTTTAATAATTGTAGCTGGATCAGAGCCAACGTAGCACATTTTAAGAACGGTTTATTTTACCGGCAATAGGATAAAATCAAATCATCGGTCGACCAATACTATACAAATTGTACATACATGTAAGTAAATGTATAATTTACTTTTACTCATGATTGAATAAATGTACTGCCAAAAAAATAATTGTAATACTACATTTTACTGTCAGATATATTAAGACTTTAACTCAAGTACTTTTGTATGGGTTGCTTTCACTTTTACCAAAGTAATGCTAACCCAAGTGTGCCTTTTGGGTACTTTTTACAACCCAGATGAAATGGCAGAGGTACAGTATATAATCTGCCATCACACAATCTAAATATGACACATAGCTACAGTAAATCTAAAACTTCTTCTGCTGGTGGTTTTGACGACAGTATTTCTACTGTGTTTGACTGTTAGCATGTAAGGCTGCTGCCTGCCAATCTGTTCCTCCCACAAACAGCCACATGTAGGCCAACTTCCTCTTTAATTTAATCTCTGAGTGACTGAAAGCACTCTCTTATCACATTTGTGATCCAAGACATTGCCTATAACACAAACGGAAGTCTGTGGAAGTTCAATAGAAACAATACAACAGAACAGGTGTAGAAAACAAAATTAAAAGATGAAATGAAAGCTTCCTGGACTGGCTGTAGAATTATAAGAGCAGGCTGGGTCAGAGGAAGCTAAAACTAAGCTAGCACTAAGATAAAGGGACAAGCTAACAGGCCTTTATCGATGAAACGACACAACATAGGTTCTCCAAACAATATAACATGTTTAAATACAACTTGAGTCCTAAGTTATGACCTCTCCCCCAATCCTTTCAACCCAGTTGGCTGCTGAAGCCGTCTACCACCGTTCCCCTACTTCCAGGGGAGTAAAGTGTAGTTTAGCGGTCATAATAACAATAGGTATGTGTAAGTGTGTGTGTGTACAGTATGTGTGTGTGGGCCTTTACACACAGACAGGTCTGCTGCCATGTAGGACAGAGTATCTATGAATGCCCTCCATCCACACAGTTCATTCAGAGGTTAAAACTCAGAGAGGAAGTAAGTGAGAGGCCACACAGTCTGACAAATTCCAGACATCAATCACACACACCAACAATAGAGACGGATTGTGATGATTCTACTCAACAGTCAGATTTCAAAATGAACTGCACACACGAAAACAGCCCCAGGAATCGATTTAGGGATCAAACAATACATTTTTTCAGGGCCAATACTGATTTTTAGTAATCAAGGAGACTGATAACCAATATTTGGAATCGATATACATTTGCCGTAAATATTTTAATCTTAGCATCAAATAACCAGTGATGCAATGTAACTAAGCACAATTTACTCAAGCACTCTACTTCAGGGCAATTTTGAGGTACTTTACTAGAGTATTTCCATTTTCTGCTACTTCATACTTCCACTCGACTACATTAATTTGATAACTTAGGTTGCTGGTTACTTAGCCTATCAATACTGAATAATCTGAATCTGCAATTACTTGTGGCATGTAACCAAACAGATGCTGTGCTGTGGGCGGAGAATACAGAGTGTTAACTACAGACTACAGAGAGGGGATGCAGCATCAAAGCCAAAGTAGCGCATTGTAAAATTAATTCATATTGTCTTGGGATGCATGATATGATAATAACCTGCTTCTAATGGCTGATAACGATAAGATAACCAATGATTTCACGTTTTTGTATTTTAAAAAAAATTCATAACCTGTAGTTTTTACACACCGAGGCTAAGAGACACTAAGATGTAATGAGGAAAGATGGTTGATTTAATATTTGCCAGTTCTAATAAGATTTGTTAAAACTCGTAGACTTTTTCCCTCCGATCGGAAAATGTATTGCATGCTGCACTTGTGTTCTTGTCCTTCTTCTCCGCATCAATTAGCAGACTGTAAACAAACTTTAAAGGTGCATACGACAAACTACTGTATTGGAGTGTGTGAGTTATTATGCTTGTTAAGTCAATGAAAGCAATTTGGCTTCATATAATGATCTATATTTATTACCGGCTAGAATTACCGATAAGAAAAGTTTTGATAAATTCCATGCTGATATATAGGGTCTATCTCTAATTTTATCTTATTTTACCAGCGATCGGACAGAAAAAACGCTGATACGATCATCGGAAAAATACTGAATATCAGTCAGGCTGATAATTGGTCTATTTTCTAGTAAATCGACAGCACTGAATCACACAAACACTTTCCTAAAGACAAGAAAAAGCACTTGAGCAACAAAACACAACAACTACTGAACAACAACTACTGAAAAGCCATACAAGTCTTCTGTCATATTAAGTAACAGTCACTACACGTGGACTGCATGAACAGAACTGAAATCACATTTGTATGGCATGAAGCTGTAACTTCATCATTTTTATCTCCTTTACACACACAATAAAATAAATTTGTTCTCTTCATGATGATTTATTGGTCAAACACACAACTGCTCACCAGCTGTTAACCAATCAGGAGCTGCAATGTAACAGCCAGAGAGGCGGTGATAGGAGGACAGGCGAGAAGAGCAGGAAGGAAGAGAAGCAATCAAATAGAGAAAAAATTGCAAAAGGAGGAGGTCGGAAACAGGGATGACAATTGGGACTTAAAATAAACAATTAAGTATCAGTCATTTGGCAGAGTTTTGACTTGGAATGAATAGATTTATCATAACTTCCATGCAAAAAACCTGCTGGCTAGTTATATCGTCGGGACAGAAAGCACAGGGACCAAGTTGAAAACCAGTATACAAACTCTAACACTGGAGAAGTCACATATAAGCCAGTACCACTCAATTTAAATACTGTATGCTTTTCACTGTCTTCATTTTACTCTCTGTACAAAATACAGCTGTATTTTCAGTGTTTTATAAAATATTCTTTCTGATTTCAACATTCAGAAAAAAGATTTCAATTGTTAAGATAACACAATATTATGTTTCGTCACTATGACACTGGAATATTGACTAAAACAAACACAACATCCTTTTTAACATATCGTGCAGTCGCAATGCACACAGAAACAGACTGACTCAGAGCAGCAAAGACAAACACAGGCCTTGGACTGTAACAGCTCCACCTTACAGATTCATGTGACTCTCCAACCATCACCTGACTATCTCTCTCCTTTCTATGGAGGCTGCTTTCAGGCAGGGCAACCAGAGAAGACTTGACCCGAAGTCAAATTTATGTTCAAGGAACGGAAGATATTCAGGAAGAGTACAGAGGCTGTTTGTCTACGTGCTAGAACATATTTAAAACATCTCAACGCTACCCTGTGTAACACGGGCTCACAGTTCGCTAACAACAAGACGATATCCCAAGTCACTGATAAAGTGTGCCTTTGACCTAACCCTGAGAGATAAAGGGAGCCAACCTTTGGGATGGGAGGGGACAACTTGCAGCGGGCTACACTCCTGAGTCTGAACCATGTACATGTACTCATATTTACATGTGAATCCAGAGGTGAGTCAGAGAGGAAGCAGAAGAAGAGCACTGTAATCAGCGAGTTAGTTTGCATATCCAAACTTCCTTTTGCAGACATGAGAGGGGCCCTCAACTGTGTACAACCAGCACCCTAAGGTGGCCCAAGGTACTATAGGAGCCGTCCAAACAATCTGGGGCACCGTGCAAAGAGGCATCATTTTCTGTGCCTTGCCACACTGAAGTTATCAGTATTTCCTAACTACAGTATCTGGAGTACAATTGTATAAAGAAAAACTCTGTAGCCACATCACATCATGACCCAGAAAGCTTTTGTCCAGCCTTAGAGACTATGAAATGTAGTCTATTATACTCCACAAGTAAGTTGTAACCATCACTAACAGTGAAATGAGAAACTTTAGAGAATTGTCACATTTTAAATGTGTGAAAAGATAAATATTAGATCAATACAATACCAAAGAATTGGGTTCTTTAACACAGACCAAACCACACTTTGCATATTTCCACAGTAAAATGTCAAACACACTGACATGAGGAGATATACGTTTAGGTTTCCAAAGGACGAACACAGCTGCTGCTTGCCTTGCCACACCCAGAGTAAACATATGTCAGCCATATTCATATATGACATGACACCAGCACACACCGCAGAGCTTTCACGACAAACATGACACATAGAGGACGGACAGAGTGGGGATGTGACAACAGTTTACAGGCTGTAAAAAACACAACAGCTCACTTGTCTTGTTCTCACTATATTACAGCTGACCCGATAACCGATTACATAATGTATGGTAACTGTACAAGTAACTAAAGCTCATACAAACCACACCAGAACATGCCTTATAATGTTTGAACTTACTATTGTGCACAGTCGATGAGCTGGTACTCATTGGACCTCTCAAAGCACGCCTTCACTCCTTCATCGTCCCACAGCTTCTTTGCGTGATCAAAGAACTCCTAAGGAAAAGAGAGACAAACGTTAAGAAACAGAAAAACAACACACAACGGACTACAAAAAGACTTGACAAACTTGGAGTAAAATGTCATGAAGGGTAGGTCAGGGGCCTTAAAATGTAATTATGTAAGAAAAGATTCCTGAAAGTATAACAGGATCTTTCTCAGAAAATTAAAATCATTCCCACTTAATGGCCAGTAATTGTCACCTTTTACATACATACTGTAGAAAACACATACAAGTATACAGGGCTCCGGACTGACTTTTTTCACTGGTTGCACCTGTGTGCCTAACTTTTTCATTTAGGCGCACCAAATAGTAGCCTACATTTAAGTTTAATTTCTGAACACATTATGTAAATGTTTATAAGCAGGAATAAAGGTGCAGATACATGTCTTTCTTCATTTAAATCTCATCACACTACCCAAGAAATCGCAATAATCTCAATTGTTTAAAAACAATCTAAAGCGCTTGACAAACTCAAATAACTTTTTCAAAAATAGTTTAAACTTAGTGTTAAAACTATAGTGTTTCATACTTGCTTTGTTTTTTGTCTGTTTTTTGTTTGTTAAAATATATTTTATACATTTATTAATCTAGCCTGCTGAGCATCAGGCGCACCGGTGAAAACGATGAAAATGTTAAGCCCCACGTGGAGCCCTGGGTGTGCCAGGATTTCAATAACTTACAACCAAGAACCCTTTAACTAGGGAATAAAATTTTAAAAAGACACTCTGCAAACATTTGGAAATTATGATTGTGCACTTTGATGTGACTCAAAGATGGTGAAAGTGCCATGACAATTGGATAGCTATATAAACCAAATGGAAAATTATATTGCCCACTTTGTATATACATTTATCCAAAGAAAACGGATTGCTCATCTACATCAAGTACCACCTTTACAGTTAATACAATACATACTGTATGTGCACACATCTGTACAACACTGTCTTCTTCTGTTGATCACCAATTTAAAGCAGCTGCCTTGCTCTTGTATACACAATACATAGGATCTAGAGGAGGGATGTGTTTAGCTTAGCTTAGCATTCAGACCAGAAGCAGAGGGAAACAACAAGCCTGAAACAAGACATTTGAGGACACTATTTTGGACATAAAAACATAATTGTACTATAGGTCACTCCTTAACAAGTATTCAAGTGCAGCCCTGTAACAAGAATCTGTGAAAGTTAGTTTTCTAAGATAATACAAAATGACAAGAAAAAAGGAGCAGTAGCAGTAGAAGCGGATTTGAGTTCTCATTAACTTCCTCGGTGCAGGTTTATCCAACAGTTCCTGAATTTAAACTCATGACTTTCTAGTCACAAGCTCTCTTCTTTAAACTGTAAGCTAAGGCAACAAAAGGTGGTGCATATCTCCACTGTGATAACACAACAGAAAATCAAAATCTTCTAAAATATAGACATGATGCTGTAAATGACTAGTCTCAGTGGGAGCCATATTAAAAGGGACTCATCAATGACTTTGAGACATTTCCCTGGACTCTCTGTATGCCCCTAACAAAGATGATTGGGCTAACATCCCTCGTCGCCTCCTGTGCACATGTCTTTCCGATGGGCTCCTCCTCTGGCCTGGAACTACCACATGACTCTCTGCACTCAGCACTGGCTCTGCACTCTGACTGGGGAGAGGGTGAAAGTAGCCCTGAACCAGAGGGAGAGAGGGAGAAGGAGCCTGATAAATGATCACATGCTCTGGGAGATCTCCTCTCGGCAGATCCGGTGATTAAGTTCAACATGGAGGAAATCCACTGATCCAGTCCACAGAAGTCTCACAGAGAGATACATTAACATTTGTTTACTTTTCTTGGTACAGATGAATGTAGGCTCCCACTTCAGACACAAGTCAGGAATAGCCTCAACACTGATGCTATCATGTTGGCTGTGTTGAAGCTGTGTTAAGATATATTAACCCATTATTTTTAATTCTGCAGCCATAGTTTGGTTTTTCTGTAATGTAGAGTTCAGCCATTACACCAAAAGCTTGTTTAACAAAGAAAACAGGGCTATATTTGACTTCTTGCCTCTGTTTGCTTCCACTTCTCTTACAGTCAAACTTTAACACCCACCTTGACTAATATCAATAATATTCGACAGCGCTGATTACATTCTAGCCAAAATTTTTACACCAGCAGACATTGAGGAGGCCTGAAAACTCAAAGAAGGGCCCGACAAAGCTAGCAAGCGCTGGGACTGGAAGTAGGGAGGACGAGGGGTGGAGGGTAGATGGGGCAGAGCGCGCGGGGGGGGCAGAGTATGGTCCTCAGGGCTCTTTTCCACAGAGGCGTGTGACACTGGGCCTTTGAATAAATGCAGTGTGTGCTGCAGTGCCCTACAGAGGAACTGATAACACAGAAAGACACCAGGAGGGAATTTGCTTTAACACAAGCTTTTTTAACTCTTTCCTGTGCTCATCCCAGTCCACTTCCACTCCCTCCTCCATGCTGATTCTCTGTTGGCTTTGCGAGGGCAAATTCTCAGTTCTGCCTTAGTTTCAATGTAAATCAAGTTGGGTGTGTGATGTAATATTTCACTTGAATCATATAGGTCAGGCTGACACGGAAAACAAAATGGCCTGAATCGGATTCGACTTAGCAAAACAAAGTTCTGGAGCAAATGGTTTGCATCTTGTGTTGCAAGGGGACACTGGAATTCCTTTGGGGGAAGTTTGGAAGAGACCTTTGGCCTCGAAGCAAAATGTACAGCAACGGACACCAACCTCAAATCCTTCCATACATAGACAGCCAGACAACATGCTGGCTCCGCAGTAAACCATCATCACCACATTTATTGGATTTTAATAGAATATCTGTGTTAGATAATGGTTGTCCAGCACAGAGAGACCCAACTTTAATGGCTTACTTCAGTTATATAGTACAGACAAATTTAGCTAAAAAAAAAAAAAGAGAGAGAGAGAGAGAGAGAGAGAGAGAGAGAGAGAGAGAGAGAGAGAGAGAGAGAGAGAGCAAAAGCAAGACTGTTCATCTTTTATAACATGGCTCCAAACACAGGAGCAGCCCTTGGTGCCACCCTTTGCCCCACATCAAGGATCCTGAAGTAATCAATTTAAGGGAAAACAAACTTCTAGGACTGAAACCGTTCATCACCAAGAAGTTAACAACAAAGGAATGCTATAAAGGTGTTACTCTTCATGGCTGTAGTAAAGAACAAAAGCTGCCCGAAGCAGGTCACGTTCCTTAAATGGGAACTTTTCAACCAGCTCTGTATCACTACTATTCTGGTAATACATGCCAACTTCTGTCCATTTTGTCTGCACCCAGAGCCAACCACTTTTTGTGCCCAAACATATCATCTAGCAAAATCTAGGCCTGTTGTAGCAATTATTGTTCCGTATTTTGTAAGTGCGCATACACGAGCCCCGAGAATGGCGAGCCTTTACTGCGGCGATAATGCAGTCTCTGTTATGTGCTATGAAAACTGAGGCAGAAAAATCGCCAATCAAAACGTAAAACAAGGCAGTGCTGATCAAATACAAGCCACGATCCTCTTTATTGTTTATTTCTCGCTTAAAATGTTTTCAGAGACAAATGATAGCGTTATGTTTAGATTTAATACGATATTGTTTGTTACCAGCTCGACGCCTTACTGTTTCATGTTTCAAATGGGACTCTTACCCAGAGCCCTTGAAGAGAGAGTCTTGTAATCTCTGTTTACTTCAATGGACCTTTTTTTTTTTAAAGCAAAAGCAGATAGTGGAGCCTCTCAATAGTTCCCGGAAGTTAGCTGCAAATACTAGCAGCCGAGCACTGTAAATCAATCAATTAATAAATCATGTATTAACTACAAACTGTTGTCTCGACTCTCTCTACTCAAGGGCTTCTAGCCAAAAACAAGCATTTCCCAACTCACAGTCGTCAACCATCAGCAGGAGTTTTTATTATATCCACATCGGCACAGTGTATTCTGGTTGTTGTGGGTGTTCTACTTTTTGAGCAAAAGGGGATACGACAGCCCTTTGTCTCTGATTTCCTTGCTCATCTAGCAATTAGTATTATTATTATTTTTTAATATTTGTGTCTTTCTACTGCAGAGACAACCCAGTTTTATGTAAGGGCCATCTTTCTTCTTTAATTGAAAGTAATAGAAAATTATTGGCCTGTAAAATAAAGTTACACACTTACTAACAGTGGTTGAGGTGCACGTGTTTAGCCACGGTAGTAATTCCTCACCCAAACACAAAAATAGACCAGTTCAACAATGGGTGGTGCTGGACATAATATGAAGCTCACCTTCCACAATAGACTGTAATTCATATCCAGACAATAAAACCCCGAAACACAAGAACAAACTTTTGTGGACCTAATCCTTGTCTTTTTGTTGAGTGTATATAAATTACGTTAACAGGTCTCAAATGCTACTCACTGGCTACAGTGACCTGCATGTTTTAGCATCAAATAGATAGGATTAGATGTAGGCTTTATAATGTCTGATGGTGAGAAAGCGACGTGGTGTAAAAACAGGGGCTGGGGCTCATTTGAATTTGCTCCACTTCAGTCGACAGACACTGTCGGGTGGCTAACATAGCCACCACAGTGGCATTTGTTTCCATTTGCATAGACGACCGTTTGTATCAGTGCTTTCTTTTCCATGGGCCTACTGTTATCCCGAGCTACTGTAGGGAAGGATTTGACAAAAAAGGACGCTTTGATGATTAAGAGTACGGGCCAGCAAAACTATGCCTGCCGATTTACATGTATGACAAGGAGAAACTGTTGTCTTAGATAAGTGATGAAGATGTATGCCCAGACAAATCTAGTCCAAATCTACTCTACTGTAAAAACTACAAAGCTCTGTTTTGTAGTCTGGAGGCATATGTTTTATATTCATGATCTATCTGTACCACAACAAGCCAAGCAAAGATCATGTGACTTTACATGATATTTTCCATGAGAATGACAGCAGATTGTGTGACAGTAAATCAACATCATTGAACGTCAACATCCAAAAAACAAACAGGAAGAAATCCGTCCCTTAACCACGTAGCAGAAACTCCAACGTCACCACCACCAGCACCTTCAAAAGACCGTGACGCAACGCAGCCATAGTTCTCTTCCTTGTAACCTTCCTATTTGACTAACCAGACCCAGCACACCACAACATTGTTCTCTCTCCATTTTCTCAACTTGAAAAAGCCTAACTATGCTATCACGTCAAATTACAGTGCAGAATAATGTTATCGAATTGAATAAATGCAATGTTTACGCAGCAAAGACTTTAACCAATAATATGCCTGAATAAATGATCTACCAGAAGAGCGCCTAAAGACCTGTTCTTTTTGCTCACCAAAGTACAGAGATGCTTTGATTAAATCGGGTTCAAAAAATGTTCTGAGCAGAAAAAGAAGGATTTAGGAGGTGGTTTTGAAAGAGTTGGATTCAATAAAAGAAGGCTTAATGACTCATTTCCATGGTCGCCACAATGCTGTTAAGCATTTTAGTCATTTATGTTAAGGTACATCATATGACATGACAAGGCAATGTTGGACTGATGATTGTACGGAAAAACTGATGAGTGGATTGCAAGAAAGCTATTTTGATCATCAATTAATCATTTGAGCAGTTTTTCAAGTAATTGCATGCATTTGACTGTACTGAACTTTTATGGTAGTACAACCAAAGCAACCAAAACACATACAACAAGTAATTTAGGAAAAGTAAAAAAAAAGATTATTGTTGACTTCTTTGTCCACAGCAATAATAATCACAAAACAACTACTAAAATTGATTGACGTGCACTCATTCATCAAAGTTTCCCTTTAAGGTTAGATCTGGATAGATTCACCATGACATCATCCCTCCAAAAGTTTCCAGGTGAAACATACTTCCACATTTCACAACGGCGCCAACAGGTGAAAGCCACAGGTTACTGATTGGCCGTGTTCCTGCGCTGCTGTATTGGATATCATGCCTGGTGGCGCTAAGTGACAATGTAGTGGTGACACTGACGGCACAAGTGAAGCCTGAGACTGATGACAAGCGCAGACACTCTAAACAGAGCCATGTTGTTCCCTTTGGCCTGGCCAGTCCTGGGAACTCAACGCCGGCTCTCCCCATGGCCCCAAACCTCACACAACACAGCATCACAGCAGCACAGAGTACTGCTGCCCTGTTAACACTCTCAGTGAGGGCCCTGTCGGGAAATTAACACCCAAATCCTTTTAATGGAGATTCTTGTGATGTAGCATCAAATAAAGTTGTTGAGAGGGAAGGGGAAGCTAGCAAACATCATGAGAGTACATTTAAGGCAGCAATTCAAAAACACTTCCACTGTCATGACAAAGCAGTAAAGTGACGATATGGATAAGACCTGAGAGCAAGTGCAAAAACAACTAAGCATAAGTTACATTTTGAGGCCTTGTTGAAAAAGTCCTATGCTGTATTGTGGCTAAGAGATAAAAGACATGTCAAATTCATCCCTCTTTTTTATCAAGTGAACTACTGCAAACCTGATAAAAGAAGAAAAAAACAACAATACATGAAGTTGGGGCTGCAGCTAGCAATCATTTTCATTATTGATTTAAAAAAAAAAAGTGACAAAATTGGGAAAATGTCCATGAAGATTTATTCAGGCCCAAGCTACTATCTTTAAATGTCTTGGTCTGTCTGACCAACAGTCCAAATCTCAAAGATATTCAGTTTATATAAACAGAAATGTGAAGATGTCCATCAACATGGCCCAAGCTGCCATCTTCAAAAGTCTTGCTTTGTCCTACCAACAGTCCAAAACTCACATGTGCACACTGGAGAAGCTGGAACTTGAAAATCTTCCACATTTTTGCTTGAAAAATGACTAGTGCAAAAGACTTTTCAAATACTCATGGTTCACCTGTGTTCACTGAGAGGCTGTTGAGCCCAGTTCCATTACCTACTTGCCCAGCTTTGGTTCTGGTACCCATTACACTGCCACTCCACACCAGCATTCCCCACTGGGTACCCCCCATCCTAGGCCTAAAATCTTCTCCTCCCAATGGTCAGAAGCTCTTCCAGTGCTCCAAGCTCCCAGTCTGACAGCTAGCCGCACGGCTAATGAGGCCAACTCGCTAATAGCTGCTACAGTGATATGCTGCTTCCCTTTTGTTCAGAGTATGAATTCAATAGCTGGCCAATTCTTTCACATTGCACCTTTAACGGTTTATTAAGTATCAAAATAGTTGCAGATTATGTTTTGGTAGATTGACTCAACTATCAGCCAATAGTTCCAGCTATTAAAAAAAAAATACAGCTTTGGTGTATTAAAAGAAAGTACAGCCTGAACTTGAACAAGTTTAGTAGCTCATCATAGCATAATGAGAATAGGGATCACTGTCAACTCCAATATAACCAACAGCAAAAGGGCTAATCAATAAACCAAAAGGAGATAAATCCTACACTTGATTCACACATAACGATAGCCTCTTAATACCTAATACTGATAAAAGCCAAAACTGTACAAACAAAAACAAAATAATTCAAATCTCTCGTCTATCTACAGCTCTACATTAATTTGTCGTTCCTGTTTTCAGCCGGTGTCAAACAGGGAACACTTTCAAAATTATGTAAAACATTATCTACATTTCCAACACATGACCTCGCGCTATCGAATGACTGATCACACACTGAAAAGAATCCTGTGTGCCCCAACTTGCAATCAAATCCACATACAGTGGATCTGTTAAACCTTCAACAAGCACTCGAATCAACTAACTGTTGATTTTAAACAAGTTAGTTGACATTTTCATACATAACTTCATATCTCAGAGGGGAAAACACAACTCCCTTAGCTTTGGTTTGTTAAAAATACACCATTATGTCATAAATAGGAGAAAATTCTAGAAGAAAGACATTATTAGGTCTGTTATAGCTAAATTACTTGAGCTATATGAGCAAGATCTACATTTTTGGCCAGTGAATGCTCTTATGACATACCATCTAACTCCCACACAGACACAGATGCACATTAAGAAAGACAAAAAAGCACACATGTAGTACACCAGCCCGTCCACACATTCACATCTATACACACACACAGAAACTTTTTACGAATGTCTTACCTGTGAATAGTCAAAGTCAGAGAGAGGTGCTATGCTTTTGATGTATTCGATTCTGAATTGGTCCTCTGGGTTGGCTAGCGGGACTGGGGGTATTAAAGTGCTCATCGCAGACACTATAGTCTGCAAAAACACACACACACACAAAAAAAAACAAGCATTAAGCAGGATGAAAAAATCTGTAAGCCCGTATAATAATCAGTAAAATGGGATTGCAGTGGGATTCATCGTAACAACAGAGACATTGAGCACATTTGGGAAGTGATACAGATGAAACTCACCACTATGGCATCCTTCACGTTTTTCCGAATATCTTGGATTTTCTGTTTCTTTTCTCTGCATGGGAACAGAATGGAAGTGTGAGGCAGCGCTTACGAAAACATCAACCACAGCAGACCACAAAAGCTTTATCATCAAGGTGGTTATGAGTAAGAGAGGGGTTACTGCCAGGTTAGCTTGTATTCTTATACAATTACACATACAGTACAGGTGTTAGCTGGGAGTGTGCACCAGTGGAGGGCAGGTTGGGGTTTGGTAAAACGCAAAAATAAGGGGATATGATGTGCTGTAGTCGAGATATTTCTCATTTCTTAGACTTACAAATGCAAAATTATCCTCCTAATTATATTAATACTTTTAATTCATACATACAGATGATTTCCATACAGTTACAGCACTCTGACATGTACTAGGCCTGTCTAAAATAGACCACTGGTTAAGATCAATGCCATGCAAGGCCTTGCAGCAAAACAAATCATCAATAGGCCTGTGTCGATCACAACCTTTCACCCTCTCACATGAAACAGGAAACAGTGAATTATTTGGCATCTGTGTGACACTGAGATCCTCACATATGTATGATAACTGTACATGTACACGAAAAGGAGGAAAAAAGACAGAGAGGAGGAGGAGGAGGAGGAGGAGGAGGAAGAGGAGGAGGAGGAGGGGGGGGGGAGATATTAGCTGCTTTGCATGGGATACTGGGCCCAACAGGCGCTGCAGTGCCTGGGGAAAATCCATTCACAGGCTATATTCTGGCCTCGACAGTGGTATTCATTAGGAGGGAAGCCATAAAAATAAGCATTAATATGATTTCCGAGCCGTTAATGTGGCTGTTTAATAAGTGTATTGAATAGCACTCACTCCGCGTTGAAGCCGTTGACGTGTAGGATCCTCATCTGCTTCACAATGGTGCTTTTTCCGGACTCTCCCGCACCTTCGAAAATAGACCAGAAAATACATGAAAATATCACCGAAATGAACACGAACAGGCACATCCAGGTTAGCGTTAACACCATACATGTTCGGGGAATGAAGGCAGTTTTTTTAATTGTAGGCTCTGGAGCTTCGCTTCCATCAATATCCACCCCCATGACATATTATTGCAAGCGCTGTCAAATGGGGCTACGTGTTCGGTAAACGAAAGGGATTACGGTTAGCTTACATTTCAGATAGCCATCACATATAAATCAGCCTTACCCAGTAATAAGAGCCTGTGTGTGGCTTTATACGCTTGTCTTTCCTTTTGCAACTGTTTTTCTATCTTTTTATTAGCCTCTCGTTGTGCCTTTTCGTCGATGCGTTGATCTTCAGTCTTGCTGTTGCCCAAACAACCCATCTTCCGTCGCCCTAACCCTTCCTTGTGGAATCGTAAAAAAATATATAAAATAACAGCCGGGATGATATCGTGGTTTTAAAATGACACAGGAATGAGTCTACTGTAAAATAAAAAAAAAGGGAAAAATCTGTGCGAGGCTTCTCCGTCGGAGGGAGGAATATGTTCCCCGTTACAATTCCGCTTTAGCCGCAGCCAACCGTCATCCAACCCGTTTGTTAGTTTACAAACCGACGAAGAATAACGACTCGGTAAAACAAAAGAAATATCAAAAATACATATAAATAAGAGGGGAGAGAGAGGGTTTTCAATTCCTGGGAATCCAGTCAACTGTTCCTATCGCGTCTCCAACCCCTCTCTTCTCTCTCAGTGTTTTTTTTTCTATCTGAATTTCTATCAGTATTTCTGTCTCTTTAACTCAGCACTGCCTCTCTCTGTGGCACCAGGAAGTAGCCGTGGACCGTGGAGGTGGAAAACAAACCTGCGTTAAACTGTAACATTAACAACCCGCACTGATAGAGCATTTTATAACTCGTGTGGCAAAGACAGAGGAGCCATTCCCGATTTAGTCCTTCGCTATCCTGCGATCAAACTAATCGGCAAAGAGGTGGAAACCCGGACTGTCTCTGTGCTGGTTTACAGAGGGGCTGGGTCTCTTCTTCTTCTAGTTGGCTTCCAGTCAGTGAGGTGGCCCTGACCCAAACTGGCAACCCGTTTACAGTGTCTGTGTGTGCACAGGGCTTTACCTATCTCTGTGGTTTATACACTACAGGTCTGTTGTTGTAGTCCACAGCGAGGACTACAAATACGTGGTGGAGGAAGTACTCAATTCCTTTGTAAGAGTAGTAATACCCACATTTAAATATACTCTGGCTTTTTCAAAGTAAAAGTACAGAGGTATATGCAACAAAATGACCTTAAAGTGTCAAAATAAAAGTATTCACTGTGCAAAATGGCCCCTTTCAGATATGTATACTGTATTGTTCAACATATCATATTATTTAACTAGTATTGTTGTTGTGTTGACATGTAAATTGCATTTTGAAAAGCAAATGTAACTAATTTATATATATATATATATATATATATATATATATATATATATATATATATATACATATATATATATATATATATACATATATATATATATATACACATATATATATATATATATATATATATAGTGTGGGTATTTTCATGTATAACAAAGCTTCATATTTTGTAATGTAAGGGTGTAGGAGTAAAGAGTACAATATTTTTCTCTAAAATGTAATGAAGTACAGATATAAACTGGCATTAAATGGAAATACTGCAGCACTACAGGTCTGTTGTTGTAGTCCACAAGGAGGACTACAAATACGTGGTGGAGGAAGTACTCACTTCCTCTGTAAAAGTAATAATACCCCAATTTAAATATACTCTGGCTTTTTCAAAGTAAAAGTACAGAGTTATATGCGACAAAATGACCTTAAAGTGTCAAAATAAAAGTATTCACTGTGCAAAATGGCCCCTTTCAGATATGTATACTGTATTGTTCAACATATCATATTATTTAACTAGTATTGTTGTTGTGTTGACATGTAAATAGCATTTTAAAAAGCAAATATAACTACTTCATATATATATAGTGTGCATATTTTTTATCTATAATGATGCTTAATATTTTGTAAGAAGACATTTGAATTAACATTGTTAATCTGTCAATGTAGAAGTAAAAAGTACAATATTTTTCTCTAAAATGTACTGAAATACAGGTATAAACTAGCATTAAATGGAAATACTGCAGCACAAGTACCTTAAAATGTACTTAACTGTATACAAAAACAGCATGACACAATCACAATTTCATGTACAGTAAAGCAGTGATGGGATGTTACTCAGTACATGTACCTAATTACTGGTCTTTTCTGTAAAATGACATTATTTGAATTTAAATGTTTGATCTGTAAAGTAACTAGTAACTGTACTGTGTCAATGGAGTAAAAAATATAACATTGCACGAAACTGTAAAATTAACAACCCGCACTGATAGAGCATTTTATAACTCTTGTGGCAAAAAGAGAGGAGCCATTCCCGATTTAGTCCTTTGCTATCCTGCTATCGAACTAATCGGCAAAGAGGTGGAAACCCGGACTGCCTCTGTGCTGGTTTACAGAGGGGCTGGGTCTCTTCTTCTTCTAGTTGGCTTCCAGTCAGTGATGTGGCCCTGACCCAAACTGGCAACCCCTTTACAGTGTCTGTGTGTGCACAGGGCTTTACCTAAAAACTAGCTTGTATAAACTAACATTGAATGTAAATACTGCAGCACTACAGGTCTGTTGTTAAAGTCCAGAATGAGGACTACAAATATATAGGGGAGGAAGTACTCACTTCCTTTGTAAAAGTAGTAATACCCCAATTTAAAAATGCTGTGGCTTTTTCAAAGTAAAAGTACAGAGGTCTATGCAACAAAATGACCATAAAGTGTCAAAATAAAAGTAGCCCCTTTCAGATACTTGAGTACTTAAAATGTAGTGAAGTACAGGTATCAACTAGCATATATAGAATTACTGAAGTACAAGTACCTTAAAATTTTACTTATGTACAATACTGTGGACAGTAGTTGAGTAAATACACTATACAAAACAGCAGATGATGTAAAGCAGAAGTGGGATGTAACTAAGTACATGTATGTAATTACTGGTCTTTTCTGTAAGATGACATTATTTTAATTAACATTCTTAATCTATACAGGAACTAGTAAATATACTGTGTCAATGTAGAAGTAAAAAGTACAATATTTTTCTCTAAAATGTAGTGAATAGGTATAAAGTAGCATAAAACATATTTAGGAAGTACACATACTTTAAAAATCTTCTCAAGTACAGTAAGTGAGCGAGACACTTTATTTGTACTTTATTACTGGTCTCAATTAAGAACAATTTTGGTTCTTGGACTTAACATGAGTATTTCCATTTTATGCTAGTTTATACTTCCACTCCACTATAATTCAGAGACATTTATGTACCTTTTACTTAACTTCATTTATCTGACAGCTTTAGTTACATTGCAGATTGTTTTTTACACATAAATATGATGCAGTGTTGAGGATTAAGTTCAAACTAGCTCATACACATTAATGCATCAGTAATGTAATACATAATAGTGTAAATGCAAGGCTTTTACTTATAATGGAGTATTTTTATAGAGCAGTATTTCTCCTTTATACCTATACGAATACGTACGCCACCATTAAGTTGAAGTAGTAATATCACTCACTTCACATTTGCATAATTGCAATTTCTTTTTGTCAAATAAAGCAGTAGTAGAAATAGGCCATGTATTTAAGTACACAAGTATCATTTTCAGGTACTTGTACTTTTCCTGATTTTCCTAATTTTATGGAATTTTATGCTGGTTAATACTTCCTCTTCAGTACAATTTAGAGGGAAATACTGTACTTGTTACTCCACTCCATTTATTTGACAGATTATGTAAATTCTGACATTAAAGATGAAAATTTTAAACACAAAACATGATATGAGTTTACGAAACATGATGCTTAAAATCTAGTAATATGACATACAACAATATGACTGACAGGAGTAGCTCTGGTTTATGAGTACTTTAACGTGAGACATACTGTATATACTTATACTTTGCGGACATTTTTCTGACTATTGAAATGCAATACTTTTACATGTAATGGAGTATTCTTCACTCTGTTGTATTGGGACTTTTACTTGAGTAAAGGATATGAGTACTTCTTCCCCCACTGCAGTAAAGGCAGTAAATGAACACAAAGTAAACGTCACCTACTGTGTGTCTACGTTAGGCTCATTTGACGTCCATTAAATTATCCTACAGACCAAAGATTCCCAACCTGGGGCTCGAAACCTTTGCTGAAGGCTCATGTGATAAATTCATAAATAATTAACAAGATCAGAAAAAAGAAAAACATAACTAGTTCCTTTTGAGACTTTCTTCTAGTCTTTGTCCTTTTTGTGTGAATTCAGGACCATTTTACCTCTTCTAGCCTCAAAAAAAAATAATTTCAAAATAAAAGCTAAGATAGAAGAATCACACATTGGTTGGACTGCTGGTCATAACTTGTAGACAATAAAAACAGTGACAAGTGGTGGCAAATAGACATAGTGTTCAAAAAATCAATCACTACTTACTATTTTGTGGACTATATAGCGAGTTTACAATTTTGTAGTGTTGTGTGAATTAATATGCCCTATGTAATTGACTCAAAGTATCCCACAATGCATCGTGAAAAGTAGTGAACAACTGATGGACACTAACTAGAATATAACATCCTGAACAAAAGTTTGGAAACGATTGCTATAGTGTACGCATCATGCAAACTGTCCAGAACAGGAAAATAGATCTCGGCAACATGCCCTTAAAGTAATATTAAGACATTTCTAGGGTATATTGAGATACGTTGTAAATACAAATCCCAGCTCTGAAGCAGTTTGTCAGACGTAATGTAGGTGCCAACTACAAACAAAATTCATTACATCAAACAATGTTATGTGTTCGAAACTTGTATGTTGAAGTAAACATGTATGTAACGCTGTGATCCTACACTCTCACTGAAGTTGCTTTAAAACCAGGAAAAGACAACACTTATGCCATATCACGATATAAGGATATCCGAAATCTAAGATGATATATAGTCTCATATCACAATAAAGATACAATCAGCTATATCATAGCAAAATCATTAGATATATACAGTATATCATCTTACTGTAATAAGTATATAGTGATACTTTTCAGGGTGTTTTTTTTTTATTAGCTCATGTTAAAGTCATCATCAAACCTGCCACAAGAATACCATCTCAATAAGTCCTAATGTTTAGTCCAAAAATATAATTGTAATACTTTAGGCAATAAAAACACAAGTAACATGATGTCATGATAAGACTGCACAATATATAGTGTCAGCATCGACATCGTAATGTGCTCATTTGCAACAGCCTGGATGAGCAAAGTCAAATAAGATAAATCGAGCACTTTTTTGATGCTTGATACAAAAAATATGGAGCTATGGAAGTTATGTGGTGAAAATCCCTGATTTTTTTTTTTTTTACATCTCAATATATATATCTCGCTGAAAACCAAAATAAGGCAATGTCAGTTTTTTCCAGTATCGTGCAGCCCTGTGTTATGGTTTACAAAATACTCCACGTTCTAGTGAGTTTCTGTTGGGGAAACAATATACTTGTTTCACACATATGGTATGTCCCAAATTTGCCAATAAAATAAATAATTGCTCACTGCCAACACTTCTAGTGACAGCTTTTTTCATAAATGTTCACCTGCCACAGATTACAAAATAAATCAACACTGAAGTAGAGACCATCACAGTGTGAAGGATTTGTCTAGAGACCTTTCATCTGGGAGAGTGTTATTTGTGTACACCTACTGTATAGTGAGAGACAAATCAATTCTCCTTAATTTAAACTATGTACACATTGATTGATATTGATTATGTTAAAAAAAGAGGCCTCACAATTACTACACTGGTGGTACATGTTATGCTTTTGTTGTGTTGGGAACATTGTCTGACATTTATGATTAACTCGCTGTGGCTTCCTCTTCACTCGACCAAAATGGGGGTGTGGGTTTGTCATGGTTTGACTTCTTGCTAACCAACAGTGCACTTTACATGTAGGCTACCGCTGTGTCACTTGCAGGTAAGGGTAGTTTCCTTATGATGTGTTTGCATGTGTGAGAAAGGAAGTCCTTTTATTCAAGGGCAACTGGTGAAACTTATAACACGACATTGTGCATTCAAGACAAAAAAACTATTACAACTGTACTGTAGGATTGTACTTCAAATGCTCACAGATCATTCAAAGAGCACGAGGCCCCCATGAATGATTATCTGTGTAACATTTAACAAGGACCGTGCTGTTATTGTCACCATTATGTAAACACAATGCAAATACTCGGTTCAAGTAGTGACATAAGTGCAACAAAGTTGTGCAGCATGCAAATCTCAACTATGAACCCTGAGTTCACCTATAGTGGTGTGAAAATGTGACCAGCACCACCCTCCCCACCCTCACCAGAGAGGAAAAGAAAAAAAATGCTCCTCTCTCCCCGCCTCTGAAAGCAAGGTCAAAACAAGTGACTGGCCCACATCACTCTCTAGTGGTTAGAGGCAGCAACGCACATACATGCTGAGAATACTGTCAGCTCCAGATAAATGATCCACAGTCAGGTTTTCTTTTATAAATCATCGTCCTCATCTATTTATGTTTAGCTGGTAAAATCTGCACATTTCTGTTTATCCCCTTCACTCTGAAATGTGTTTCTTCACTTGGATGTTTAAGTTTCACTTTGGCTGAAAGGTTCTCTGTGCTCACCTTAAATCTGAGTTCACTACACGCACATTTGAGCCCCATTTGTGACATTATAATTAGTTTCATACATTAACACACACTGAGACTCTTAGGTAGGGTTGCACCATTAATTGTGTACTGTTGTGCTGCGGAGATGCCCTGACCTACAAATCTTGTTCTCCAGGTGTAAGAAAACATGTTTGTGTGCAGTTATTGTACTCAAATACTGTACTTACATATAATTTACTTGAACTTGAATTTGAACTTGAGTATTCTCATTTTATACTACTTTATACTTCCACTCCACCATTTTCTGGAGGGAAATATTGTACTTTTTCTCTGCTACATATATTTTAGAACTGTAGTTTCTAGTTAATTTGCAGTTTGCATGCTGCATCAGAGCCAAAGTAGGGCCTCTTTTTTAAAATTTATTAGATTTAACAAGAAAAACTGATTCTGATCATCAGAAAAATGCTGAATAACAGATCTGATGATCAACCAGGCCAATAGTCGATCAACCCAAAGTATACAGTATGCATAGGTATAAATACATTTAGAATTTACTTTTACTTCAATGCATAAGAACATTTATTTCCAGAAAATAACTTTTGATACTTGAATACATTATATACCAGATATCAGATAGAAGACTTTGGGTGATTTTCACTGTTAGTGGTATTATGCATATTTTTCTCTTTTGTTTTTGTTTTCCATGGTGGTCTTTTTGAAAATGTGTTTCGGTATTTGCATATATATACACCTGGATAACTAAAGAGCTGTAGGAGCCCTTTAGGGAATCTATATGATACAGACTGAACCCTTTATTTCTATATAATACTAAAAGTGAAAAATGTTCTCCTTGTTGTCAGGTATTAAAGACTGGTATCTCTAGTGTAACTTTGCTAACTCATGATGATCTTGATTTGGTGAGCTGCTGCATATAATTGTGAACACACCTCCAGCACAGCTGTGGATCATCATGTAACAATGCACTGTGTCACTTGACGTGAATGTTGTGTCTTGAGAAATGTCTTTGTAACCAAAACCTCAAGATTTTTCAAATAAATCAATGCAGAGGTAGAAAAAAATATAAATAAATAAATAAAAGGTGCACAAATTACTTTTTTGTCATTGGAATTTAAATTTCACTTTTAACAAAGTCATACTTTAACACAGTATCTTTACTTTTACTCTGTTGTGACTTTTGGGTACTTTTACTACACTGTTTGTTTGGTATAGACCCCAACAAATGTCACATCATCATGATTTTAGTAGTTTTTCAATGAAAATGAAAATTGTGGTGCAAAAATGGTCATTCTTACTAATCGTCGCTAATCATTTCTTGATCATAATATCTGTCAAAATAACCGTGATATGATTTTTTGCGGCCCCTACTTTTTTTTGTAAATTATTTGGGCCTTTTTCATGGCTTTATTGGACAGAACAGCCAAAGAGTGACAGGAAACAAAAAACAGAAAAAAACAGAGAGAAAGGGGATGACATGCAGTCGCAGGTCGGAGTCAAACCCTTGGCTGCTGCAGTGAGGAAACAGCCTCTGTACATGTTGGTAGGGCACATGCCCTACCAACTGAACTACAGGGTGCCCCGTGCAGCCCTACTTTTAAGTGAAGTAGGAGACATCTTCTGTCCAGCAGTTAAACTTGAAATAGAGATGCGCTGTCCCACTTATTTTCAGTTCTGATCCCATTCAGGTACACAAGGCCGTAGTACATACCACATAGCACGTCTTATCAAAAAGCAATAAAACACAGTATATTCGAACTGTAGGTTTAGTATGCGTCTGATAAAAACAAGTGTATGGCAGCAAAATGCTATGGCAACAACAAATCAACTGCACAGCAACGCATTGTCAACTACAAGTAAGTAAATATGAATATATGAGTTCAAATTAATACAAGAATTTCAAGAGTGCAATGTTAAACTGACAGTCAATTAATCAGACTATGGAATCTGGATCAGATATCCGATGACTGAATTATGACAGTCAATATGGATATTGAATTGGATCATCCTGACACCATCTTGAAATAAGAACTGTAACTTCTTTTTTTGTGGTCAAAACTATATCAAACAGCAGATTATTTCTGTGTCAAACACATCTGGAGGGGATCTTAAAACCATCATTATGATATTTTCAAGGAATAGTAGCTGTTAACGTTCATAATTAATGTCTCTTGTTAGTGTGTGTGCGTGTGCAGCGTTGGGAAAAGTTTTCAGATCCTTCGCTTACGTAAACAAAGCAGTGCAACAATCTAAAAATACTCTACTACAAGTAAACTCTGACAAAGATGTTTTTACTATTTTCAGACTGATAGTGAACCTGTGCTGCAAAATGGAAACAACGTTGATGGTGGTTTGGAGTTCAAGTCGTGTTAGACCGTTTAAAATAGCTGCTAATCACCGATTCATTTTGGAAATATAACAGAGGCTCCGCAAAACTACTGCACTTAAATATATTAAATATAGTTAAATACATGGGCTTTAGATTATAACTGCCTGTGAGCTGTAAATCTGACACTTAAAAGAGCTCTTTTCTACGTATAAAAGTTCTACACTTATATAGTAGCAGTGACTGTAACTGAAGCACGTACTGTAAAAACAGGGCACACATCCAAATGATATCCAGCTAAAATTAGCCTCCCAGACTTTTTTATGAAGCCAGAAAGAACTTTATAGCACTCTCTTCAGGGACAGAGGCTCTTGATAAAGTGGAAATTATACAGTAAGCAAAAGCTAAAGAACAAACAGAGTCCAATGTCCTTCTGGTGTGGGGTGGTTCACTTTGATTCAGCTGATACAAGGATCAAGACAACTCACATTGCCGCCGTGCTATCAGTATCATAAATATGACAATAATTCAAACTCCAGTACTTCGTGTCGGGCATAACGTTAACTTAGAACTCAGTCAGTAGCAAAGTTCAGCAATGGTCAATGATAAAACCCATTTAGAGAGAAGCAAAGTTCACCTGACTCTACTTGTATTCAGAGGGGAGGGCCGACGGGGCTGTAAGTCCCACTGTGTGCTTCTGTGGATGAGTAAGCTTTTCCAAAATATGGCTTCACATGCAGCACAAAAAAAACTGACAAAACACAACAATCAGTGACTTCCAACAAGCTATTCATTGGCCTGCCTGTCTGCCTGCCTGCCTGCCTCGTTTTGTTTTCTGTCGAGCATGCTACATTGCTAGCAGCCTGTTGTTCAGGCTCATGCAGGGTGATAAGGCTGAGATATTATGAAACGGCCAGTTAAGGACATCTAGGAAAGCTGTAAGAGATATTATCACGGGCCTCTACAGAATCTGATCCAAGAGACCTAACAATAAAGCGACTTCCTTTCCAAGAAATAATAGGAACTCGCCTTCCAGTTCCCATCAGTGTATTCCTGTGTTCATGTACTGCAGTATAAAGTCTAGAGGAACTCTATTAAAGGATTTTCTGAGTTGTCCTCCTGGTTAAACATGTTTAATAATGAGGGGTTTTTTTGTATTTTTACAGGCAGTTTTGAACTAATGTTGCCTTCAAATAGGATTGTGTCCATATTAAGTTGAATTCTTTTGATACATTTCGTGTCTGAAACAAAAAAATACATCATGTACTTGCAGGGTTGCAACACTTTGAAGTTTTCACAGTGCAGTAACTGTCAGAGAAAATATCAAAGTTTCACAGTATTCATTCAAAAACACAAAAAAGAATTATTTAACAAATTTTTGTGGTGACACTAATACGGTAGAATTCACTTAGGCTAGGGCTAAACAGCTGATCTAAGTTATATCAAAACTGCAGTAAGGCCAAGTGCAATATCCAAATCACGGTAACTGCAATTTTTTGATAAAGCTAAAAATATGTCACAGCATACCATAATAAATGAAGCATTGTGTGCTACAGAGATAACCCAGCCTACAAATCATATTCTCCAGATGTACAGGGACGTGCCTGTTTGGTACAGACAGTGTTGTAAAAAAGTACTTCAAAGTCATACTTGAGTAAAAGTATCTGATATTAAATGTACTTAGGCATCATAATTATTACAAGTAAAAGTCAATTATACAAATATTTATGTCCAGTATGTTCTGTAAAATACTGTATGCAATGAGTTGACTGATTATCAGGTCTGATATTCAGCATTTTTCTGATTACCTGAATCTTTTTTTGTTTATCCAGTTACCAATGAAAACAAATCAATTAAAAATGAGCTACTTTGGCTCTGATGCAGCATGTAATCTGAAAAGTTACGAGTGACTAAAGTTATCAAGCAAATGTAGTGGAGTTAAAAGTACAATATTTGCCTCCAGAATGTTGAGGAGTGGAAGTATAAGAAGCAGAAAATTAAAATAATCAAGTAAAGTACATGTACCTAAAGACGATATGAAGTATAGTACTTGAGTTAAAGTATTTAGTTACATTCCATCACTGGGTACAGACCACAGCAAAAGACACATGATTTTATATTTTTCAGTTCAGTTCACCATCCTCAGTAAAATTGTGACTCATAGCACAATCTCAATATCTGTCAAAATAATTTCAATGATTTCTTGTGCATATTGTTGAGCCCTGCGTAAAACTGTACACCGCTGCACTCCTATGTACCTGACTTCAGTCTGATGTATTTGGATTAACATAAACCGGCCTGGTCAGCCACTGGGACTATTCAGAAACATTAGCCTACAATTCATTTCTATTATACCATTAAATTAGGGCATTAACTCATGATTATTTTTATTATAAATGCTGGTATTTTCTCCATAAATTGATTGTTTGTTGGGTCTATAAAATGTCAGACAACGGTCACAATCTCCTAGAGCCCAAAAGAGAAGTAAAGAAATAGTAAAAATATTTACATTTGAGAAGCTAGCATTTTTGCTTTAAAATGACTTAATCGATTAAAAGATTATCAAAATACTTCCTGGGTAATTAATTTCCTACATATGGACCAATCTTTAAATCGTCTCATTGTTTCAGCTCTAAAATAAACATTATTCTTTTTTATGCACAACCCAACTTACATAAAAGAGCAAAAAAGAAAAACCTTACATAGTTGTAAAAAAGGTCAATCAGGCCACTATGAAACATCTGATTTATGAAGCTTCAATTTAGCAAATTAACTGCACCTAATCTGATTTAGAGCAGGTTATGTTTGTGCATTGGATAAACGGTCCTGTCAGAAATGTAATCTAAACTAACTGTAGTACATTTTCAAAGCATCAATTAAAAAAAAAGAGGTTTTTGTCATTTCTGAACTGGAACCGTTCTGTATTTTAACAACAAAAAACAAACTTAAAGCTGAACAATATGAGACTTTTTTATGAAAATTAACAGGCATTTTATAAAAATGTCTAAATGATAACTTGTGTCATATACTGTAAGATACGTAACCGATGATTGCATCAAACATTACAAAACTTAAGTAACTGTTATGACCGAAACTGATGTGTTCCAGCTCCGGCACAAGCTGAACATGGCAGCCCCTTAAGGATAAACAACACTTCCTTATGGCTATCATTATTCAACTAAATACCTGCAGCAAATACAAACAGATAAAGTGACCCAGATTAGCGAGCATACGTTGCCTTGAAATGTAACACTATTTGAAAGGTGTCCACTTTCAGAGGAACACAAACCACCTCAGTCCTCTGGCATGCAACAAGAGTCCTACTGGAGACCTGGAGGGTATAAAGTCCCGAAGGCCTCTTTAAGAAAACCCAGACGTGGCCTGTGGCTCGTGCTGAGGCTCCCGGGCGCACCAGGACAGATAGCTCTGAAAACAATTGTGATTCTATAGTGGTGAGGACAGCCGCCCAAACCATAATGACACACTGAAATGACAAAGTGACACGGGTCGCACACTCTGCTGTACAGCTTTCATGGAAGAATGTATGACATTTCCCTGTGTGACTTCATTAGGATGAGCCATTTCTTCCTGTGTGTAATTACTGAGAGCTGTTTACTCAGGAAATTAAACTGGTAGTCATTTATTATATAGAGCAGCGAAGCACTGCACTGTTTAAAGTAAAGCAAATACATGCAATACGGTATTAAGTGTGTGACTGTCAAAACTGAAAGTGTTTCTACTTTTAAACATTGGTTTCCTCATCAGGGCAGCTGTAATGACACTCAAGCTCCTGCTCCTGATCAACAGTTTCTCTTTTGAAAGTTAAGCACTGACCTTTTTGAAACTTTCGTACCGTGCCAGCCTGTATGTGTGGTAAAATAAGACAACCTAAAAGCTAAAGCTAAGAAAACCATGGCTAAAATTCAACTGTTTGTACTTCTATTCTCAAAAGCAGAGATTTCAAATACTAAGAGTGGATTTATAAATTGCTGCTGGATGTGTGTGCAGTGAGTGAAACACATCCAAACCTACAGAGTGAGGCAACAGGATTAGAGAGGTCTGGCCTGTGACACAACACCTCCATCTAGAAACACACTGACTGTTCAAGGGACAACACTGGGATGCTGCTGACCGACATTTAGAAAGTCTCCTGATAAATTATATAATCTGTCAGTCCGGTGAGGTAATAAAATGCATGACCTAAAATTGATACTTGCCCTGTAATTTATATGGGCACAATTAAACTGATAAGGGTTACGACATACTTTTATTGTGGAGGAGTCAGATAGGTTTAGGTTTTATCTAATAATAATCACGCACTTTGATGTAATGTGCTAAAAATAAAGTTCTGAGAGCCTTAACTGATATCTTAAAATTGATTATTTATAGCAGTATGACCATAAAGCGTCTGAGGAATTTGTGCCCAGTTTTTTCAAATTGATCATCAGAATTGGAATCAGATAGTTATGCTTTGCTGATCAGTTCATCTTCTCAGCAGCGAAGCCCATTTTGCTGCAGCCATTAGAAGGAGTAAAGGCACATGGACACCTACAATTTTACTCTATAGCCTACTACATTATAATCTAAAGTACACTATACAGTGCAACACTCTACTATACTATATAACAGGCCAGTATACTACATTCCAATCTACTATACTGTACAATCCTTATTGTAAATGTGCATCAGATGTTCAAACAGCTATTTTTTATTTCTAGTCCCATTGACAGATGGCATGCTATACTATACTATACTAAGGCCTGTACTATAATATATATATATATATACATATATATATATATATACACACTATACTATACATATTACACTATTTAACATTCTACTGTACTATACTGCAACCCACTATACTGCACTATACTCAACTGTACTACATTTACTTAGTGTTAAAATGCCACAGTTATTCAAAAGGCTATTATTTATCTGTAATCCCTTGACTAGACAGATGTCACACTACACCACAGGCCACAATAATATTCAATAGAATACTATACTATACTATAATAATTTTCAGAGCAAACATGGCTCAAAAGCAAAAGTTGAGTCTCCACACATCCTTGTATATGAAGGCCAGAGCTATACTCTAAATACTACTATTTAACATTCTTCTGTACTATACTACAGGCCACTATACTATACTGTACTCAAATGTGATTCATTTACTTATTGTAAATGTGCCACAATTATTCAAACACCAGACTATACTATACTTATTTATCTGTAGTCCCTAAACTAGACATCTGTCACAGTACATCACAGGCCACTGTACTATACTATACTATACTAGACAACATTTTACAGTGAAATACTACAGGCCACTATACTACACTATACTCAACTGCAATACATTTACTGACTGTTAATGTCCCACAGTAATTCCTATATGTATCTGTAGTCCTTACTATACTATACTATACTATACTATACTATACTATACTATACTATACTGGAGCAAACATGGCCCAATAGCCAAAGTTAAGTTGTCCCCACACATCTTTGTATACTAATGTCTCTTTAGCTATACTCCCTATAGCACTATACACCATTCTATTGTACTACAACAGGCCACAATACTTCACTACACTTCACCATACTACATTTACGGACTGTTACTGTCCCAGTTATTCAAAAACCTTTTTATTTATCTGTAGTCCCTTGAAAAGACAGATGTCACACTACATCATAGGTCACTGTACCATATACCATACCATACCGTACTATACTATACTATACTATACTATACTTTACTATACTATACTATACTATACTGCACTGTATACTATACTATACTATACTATACTGTACTATACTATACTCTACTGCAATATATACTATACTACACTGTACTATACTATACTCTAGTATATACACTTACTGAAAATAATGACTAAATATGCCATAGTTAATCAAAAGCCTGTACTACTACACTACACTATACTACACTATACTATATTGTACTATACTATACTTTAGTATATACACTTACTGAAAAGAATGACTGTACATATGCCATGATTAATCAAAAGGCTATACTCCTACACTACACTACACTATATTGTACTATACTATACTGTTGTATATACACTTACTGAAAAGAATTACATATGCCATGGTTAATCAAAAGGCTATACTCCTACACTATACTACACTATACTATACTACACTTTACTACACTACACTATATTGTACTATACTATACTGTTGTATATACACTTACTGAAAAGAATGATTGTACATATGCCATGGTTAATCAAAAGGCCATACTCCTACACTATACTACACTACACTATACTACACTACACTACACTACACTACACTACACTACACTATACCATGCCATACTTATTTTTAAGCTATGTGGTCTCTGTAAACGTGTGTATACTGGTCCATTTTGAGAGCCTACATTATGTTTAACTGGCTTTTCTAGATTCATTATAACACCAAATGTAAGAGTAACAGGACAGCAGGCCCATTGAGTCTACACGTCCATCTTCATCATTTGTCATTGACAGCCGCAGGGGGTAGTCTTCACAGCCAAGCCAACAGATGTGGCAATAGGCCTCGGCAGAGTAGTGACATAATTTGTGAAAAGGCCAATAGCCTACGTTTGTATTTCTAATAATAAAACAGTCCAACAACAACAACACAGAGGTACACAACCTACCGAGCAGCAGCAGCCGATGCGTCTGTTTATACTCCCGTTTGAGCTCCTTCAGCGCCCTGTCAATATTCTTACTGACTTTCTTCGCCTCCTTCTCGGCCTCCTTCTCCTCCACCAGCAATTTGTCCCAGTTTTTCTGCTTTTGGGTGCTAGTCTTTTGAAGCAGCTGTAAGCGTCGGCCGCGGTCCTTCCCTGTCCCCTTGCCGCTGCCTCCTCCACCGCCGCCACCTCCGCCACCACCGCCACCTCCGTTTTGTATGAGCACACCGTCGGTACCGGTGTCTCCACGGCGGTGCTCCCCGGCCGGGAGCCTGGCAGGGTCCCCGGGGCGCACCGGGCCGCCGCCGCCGCGTAGCGACGAGCTCTCCCCGCATCCCCCGGTGTCCTCCTGGCGAGCTCCCCCGGCGCGGGTCGGCACGGCGGCGTCCGGAGGCTGGTCCGAGTCCGAGGTAGCGTTGGAGATAGACCCGCTCAGGTCCCCGAAGAGCCGGGGACGCAAACTGTAGCACAGCCCCATGTTGAAACCAATATTTGTCTGTGAATGTGATTTTTCATAAATTAAAATATCAAAAAAATCGCAGTTGCGCCGCCAGCCCTAACGAGCCATCGTCACATTGGAGCTCCAGCGGTGCGATTTAAGTCCGAATCTGAGCCGAAAATGTGAATGAATAATGCTCCGACATTTGCTATATGTCATTTTGCATTTTCCCCAGTCAGCCTTTGCTTCGTAGTTAGTGGATCACCTGATCCTTTAGTGGACACTGCGGGTCCATCTTACCGTAAGTAACCAAAAGCACAACCTTGGAAAAAACCGCGGCTATCCGCTGCGCAGACAGTCAACAATCTGACTGCACAGTTGTTAGGTGCAATGCACGGCACGTCATGTTACTACAGTATGGCCATTTCGAGAATGCTGGTCATGATTTTCATTCCTCACATTTCATGCCTGCATGTCTACAGACACCTAACTGCTCTGTAGATAGAGAACCTGCTCTGTATTATCAGACTAATCACACTACTGCTCTTCTTCTTATACAGTCTATGATTTGGACAAGTAAATATTTTTAAATTTGAATTGATTTAAAAAAGTAATAACATTTAAACTTCTAACAGTTGACTCACACACATACTTATAATTATATATCACTGAGACCTTTGCTTTAATCAAACCAATATACACATAGGCATACCATTATCAGCCTTTTTTGATCAATATGTATTCTAAATCCATGTAATCCTCCTGTAAGTGTCATTTATCAATATGTACATGAATGTACAGGGCCTGTTCTGTGCCTCAAAACAATCCAAGTGATCAAGTGAATACATGTGGACACACTCTCTGGTATTCAATTTGATGTCCTGGATTCTTCCAGCAGTCCTTGACTTGATCTTAAGGGCTTCCTGGGAAAATATAAACAATTCTTAAATGTTGTTTATATGTAATATTTAGATCTTTAGTTTCCCAACAGCAGCGTGATGTTTTTGTTTTTAGGTGGGGTGCACTGGAATTAAGTATTTACTGCTCCTGGTCCTTTGTGACATGTATCATTACATAAGGGTTAGAAGAAGTTGAGTTACCTGGAAAATAGAGGCCAGACACAGTCAGATGCAGTGTTGAAAATGAACCACTAGATGGAGCACACACACAAAACACATGTGAAGAGAAAACCCCAGGCTCTTGACTTATCACTCGATGATTTGGTGATGTTATTAAATATAAATTGGACCCCTAAAGTGAGTCCTGTATATGAATAGTACTTGAGCAAAAGTGTTAAAGTATCTCATCTGAAGTATCGTTAATATACTTTAGTGTCAAAAGTTAGTTGAAGCAAATTTTCTGGCAATAAATGTAGACTACGTAAAGGTGCACTATGTAGTTCTGGGAAAGAAATCTTTATCAGAAGAGAAAGATCTTCATTGAATGATTTTTTTATGCAAACTCTCTTTGTTTTCATGACTGAATAAGCTGAATAAACAAACTGACCTTAAAGGACAACACAGTTTCATACTGTTTTACTTTGTTTATATTTGGCGGACCCTGCCACCTTTCTAGCTTCAAACAGTGTTCTGGGGACCTTATTTTCCTCTTGTTTTCAGTTATGGAAAAAATGAATATTCCTGAGTTTGTATTTTTACCTTATAAATATCAAAAGTCTGAGTTAGGATTTCTTCTCCAAAACTACATAGTGCCCCTTCAAATATCAAGAGTACAAATAAAGTAAAATATGTTTACATGTATGCACTGTATACAATGGGTTGACCTGATTATCGGCTATATGTAATATTGTAATATGGAAAATATTGGAAAAAAAGGTTGTACATAGTAGTATTTACTATACTATATACTTAAACATCGCATTATATCTTTTATCTAAATATTGATGACATGTTTTGAGGTTTCATAATGTTATTTCATGCACTGCCTTATTTTATATGATTTTATTCATCTTATTTTGGAATTATCTGTTGCCTAGGAGACAGGAAGCTGCTCTGACTAACGGACAGCATCTTCACAGCAGCATCGCCGTGTCGTCTTCATCAGCACAGAAATGTCTCCTATGGTAGATATACTTCACTCAAGTGTTTCCCTGTATTATGTGAGTCATAGTAAATATTTAGTCAAACTGTCTGTTAGATCGTACAGTAGAACATTAGGGCTGAACAGGCGGCTAATGTTAGCTTATTTAGCTTCATCTTACTGTTTTTATCCTTTAGCAGCAGGGTAGCATGTTTTCTACTAACTAGCTAAATCATATCATAAAGTTTTAAGACACTAATGAAATGTTTAGATACTGTAAAAGCGAGTGTAAAAGCTCAGTTTAGCATCAACATTTAGACATTTTCGTGATATTCTGTTTACTATAAGTCAACATTCAAAACACTTCAATGAAAACATCTAGAAAAAATTCAAATTAGAAAAGTTATGAGCCACTAATAACAACTTTTGGGTTGCCAGATTGTGAAAAAGCTGCCTAATCCAGACATTTTAGTTATTTAGTAGACTCAATATGGGTCGGTTTTGTTGGTTGAGTTGTTAAATTTTTCTTGTTTGTTTTTGAGCACTGAAGCATGTACACCTATTCTAGTAGTAACCCCAAATAAACCTGAAAATGAGCATATTATGTCTCCTTTTATATAGTATTAATGATTAACCGAAAAATGATTGTTAAAACAGCTGACTCTCAATGAAAGAAACTGCTTAAAATTTGCATCCCTACTACTGAGTATGGCATACAAATTCTAGAAAAGACACAGAGAAAAGGCAAACATGCATAAAGCATTAGTAAATTATTTATTAACTATTAATAAACCCATTTGTTTGAACTTTATAGACTAACTAGTTTACTCTTGCGCTAGTTTAATTCCTTTAACCTACTGTAGTCAGTTGTTAATGCACTGGCCCTAATTTGTTGAAGTCAGGCCAAAGTGTACACGTAGGTCAATTGGATATAAAAGAAGACTTAAATCAGGGTTGACAGCAAAGAAGGCAAGTATCATTGTCACCAGCCAGCTCTTTGTTCTCTTGGTTCTTTGGTCAAAAGCACTCTCGACTGACGGTCAAAGTGTTTAAAACTGCAATCCCCAGACCACTGCCTCCCCTAATTGTGATCAGTGTAAAATGGGATGAATTTGTGATATTTCAAACCAAGACTACATCATGAAATTTGACCCAGAAACAGATGGCAGATTTCAGTGCCTTTGTCTTATATCTTCTGCGTCTCCTGTTAGTCGTTTCCCGACACACATTTGTAATCACATGTTGACTCTAATCCACTTCCCCTCGCAGGGGATCGCCCTTCCTCCGTCCACCGTCAAGGCTTAGCTTAGGATAGGTGAGACACAGTGTGACAGGCAGGATCGAGGCAGCATCACTTTTCCACTCTCCCTTGCCAGGTAAACCTCACCCTTCATCACCAATCTACGGAGAGAAAGGTAAATGATGGGTGCTCATGTTTTATTTCTGTGTTTCTAGAGTAAAAGCATGTGAGTAGCCTGACAGTAGCAGTAGGATAAAGCAGCGTAGAGGGCCTTTAAGTCTGTGGAAGGATGTTACTGTACGTATAATGACCAACCGTTGGACTTTGTGGGACTGTCAAGGCTGCCCGGTGAAGGAGAGGCAGGGCTCTCTGTGGACGATGAACCGCTACACCACACTGAAGCAGCTGGGGGACGGCACGTATGGCAGCGTGCTACTGGGCAAGAGCAATGAGACCGGGGAGCTGGTGGCCATAAAAAGGTGAGAGTAGCTCAAGTAAAAATGCCTGGGAAATACTGTGTTGTTTAGACTGGGAACCTTAAGCTGATTAAACCCTGTGCGACTGCTGCAAGGAGCTTCAAGGTTCTCAAACATGTTGCCTCCTCACAAGAAAAACTTTAAATAAATGTCATTTTTGCCTCAATGTGTAGGCATTTCAGGGTGAAAAAGCTCATGGAGGTTTAGGATCAGTTTCTTGTCAAAGCACAAATACTTTATATTATATTATTATTAATGGCATGTTCACCATATATTGTTGTGTTTTGATAACTATCTTATTTGTCTGTGACCACATCTTAAGGATGAGCTGTCTAAGAATCTGTTTTTGGCAAGAAATTAATAATGAATGTTTCACGAGGCTCCACCAGGCACTGTTTGTAAATGTAAGGTTATAGTGCAATGTGATACTACTGATGACAGTGAAAGGAGTGAGAGTACACCGCGTAGTGTTGCTTCTGGAGTACAGGAAGAAAGAAAGACAGGAGAAAGGTTAAAAGAGGTAACACATGTAAAACATTTCAATGAAATACATTTGGATGCAGCAGTGTTGCCCAGGGTGCTGTTTTTTACAGGTACCCAACATTTTTTTGGAGCCCATAATCACCATAAAGAAAGCTCTGAAAATAATTATACAATAGCTTTAATGCAGTAGTCAACACGTGTGTTCTGAGTGAAAATTCAAATTATTAAAACGGGAGTAAACCAGTTTTGTTTACCGTATCTGTGTTTCCACAGAAGTCATCATAAAGCATCAACGAAGTAGGTCAAGATGTGCATTAAAGCTGCTCTCTGCGAGGTTTTGAGTAAAGATCCGTGTTTTGATTAGCCTGAATCCCAAAGTGATCTTGTAAAAGGGAGAAAATTGTCCCAACTCTCCTGATTAGTTTGCCCAAATAAAGAATTAATTCTTAAGTTAGCAACTCAGCAGTGAGAGTGAACAAGTTTTCTCCTTAAGAAAGTGAATGTTCAATCCATTTAGAGTTGGACTCATCCATAGAAGTTGAACCTGCAACAAGATTTCCTACAATTTACTTTTGTCAGATTACTTTGTGCTGTTTTTGTATAAATTCTGGGCAATTGGGTTAGGGGCATGGTACAAAAATGTCTCCCTGTAAAATGTGTTGCTACAGGCTACCTCAGCTCACTTCACGTCAATGTTACTGTTTAAAAATGTCAACATTTATACATACAGTCATTAATTGGTTATTTTTCCCAACAGGATGAAGAGGAAGTTTTTTTCTTGGGATGAGTGCTTGAATCTAAGAGAGGTGAAGGTGAGAATCATTATAGTCAGACAAGAAATCTCCACAAGTTGATACAGCATTTACAGTATTATCATTTTAAACCACTAATGTTTTCACTTGTAAAATTCTGCCCTGTAGATTAAAGGGACACATATTTAGACAAAACATATTTTTCCTCCTCCTGCAGTGCTGTTTATCCTTTTAGATTGTTTTGGCATGAGTTGCCGAGTTTTGGAGATATCGCCGTAGAGATATAATGGAAATATAATGGAAACAGATGGCACTCGGCTTGTGGTGCTCAAAGTGCCAAAAAACACATTTGAAAAAGTCAACAGCAATGTCTCTTTCCAGAGATAGAAACATTTTTAGCCATTAATTGTTTATTTTAGTGTTGTAGCTGAAATTTGAGGGGAAAAAAAGCTCATTTCAAGCAGTGTGTTCAGGTATTTGAGCTGATTCTTAATGACTCTATTGTCTCCTAAACACTCTGTGTTCAGTCACTGAAGAAGCTGAACCATGCCAATGTAGTGAAACTGAGGGAAGTCATCAGAGAAAACGACTACCTCTACTTTGTCTTTGAGTACATGAAAGAAAACCTCTATCAGCTTATGAACGACAGGTAAGAATGCACAGGCAGCAAAATCACACACACAATGTATTCACACTAGCTGAGTTATTTTTGTGATCTAATTCTGCAGTGAGTGTGTTTTTTTATTACCATTGGGAATGTGAGAATTATTTCGGATTGAGTCATCATGTGTCGGTCTTCGTTTTTGCAGAAACAAGTTGTTCCCTGAGTCAGTCGTCAGAAACATGATATTTCAGATATTACAGGGACTGTCGTTTATTCACAAAAATGGTAGGTGACTACAGACTGATGAAAACTGACTCTGCTGTCTTTTCTGTCCTATGAAATGCCGTGATATGCTGCTGTCAGCATTGTCTTTGTATAAATAGTATTTAATTGAGTGAACAGAAAAGAACAATCTGAAGTTGAATTGTATATGACTGCTGGACGGCTGATAAGACATCAGCCACAAATGAATCACTTCTCCTGTGTCCTCAGTGAGAAGAGGAGGTGTGAGTGGTCAGAAAAAAATACTAAAATCAGCACTGTTTTTAGTGTTTGTGGGTGCTGGAGTCATTTCCACTTCAATAAGGCATGATTGTTTTGCATTTTGTTTTTTTCTTTATCCCCTCTTTCTTTCTTTTTTATCTTTTGTCTTTTACCTCTTTGCCGCTGCCAGGGAAGATAAGATGTTTTCTGAAAATGAGATAAGGAACATTCTGTTCCAAGTATTGTCTGGCTTAGCATTTGTGCATAAGCACGGTAAGAGTCTCCTCCTGTCTTTCTCTTTTCCTTTATGTTTCCTTAAAGGATAGGCTCACCCAAACATAAAAAATCAGTCATTATCTACTTACAATCATGCTGATGAAAAGCCAGGTGAGTTTCGTAGTCCACAAATCATTTCTGGAGCTTCACAGCAAAACAGTGTTGCAGCATTCTCTAAACAACTGAAGAAGATGGGGACTTTTAAAATGTTTTTAAATAACTACTAGAAAGTACATGACTTCATACAGCTTGTCCTACATAATCCAAGTCTCCAGAAGCCTCAAGATCCCAGTTTGATTTGAAAAGATGTTAACGCACCCCATCTGAAGTGGGTACACGAGCTCTACCATGTGTACTTGCTTACTCGTAGTTGTTTAGGAGAATGCCGCAGCGCTGTCTTGCTGAGAAGCTCCAGAAATGTTTTGTGGACTACAAAAACTAAATAATTACTGAATTGTTTTTATCTTTGGGTGAACTTACCCTTCAAAGGCTTGGCTTGACTGTGTTTTGTCAGGTTAAAACATCTTTTTCATCTCAGAGATGTTTGAACTCTGTTCCTGTTTGCATATCAGTCAAAACATCAAATAGTGATATGCATCATTAGAGTCATGTCAAGTGGTGGTGGTTGTAATAGTAGTAGAAACTAAAATATAATGCAAATCTAGACCAATCTCAGCATCAGCACAGGTTTATTTGACTGTCTCATGTTTTTCAGGGTATTTCCATCGTGATATGAAACCAGAGAACTTGCTCTGCATGGGCCCAGAGCTGGTTAAGATCGCTGATTTTGGACAAGCCAGAGAGATCCGCTCGCAGCCACCTTACACTGAATATGTGTCCACAAGATGGTGAGACTCAGTTATTTACAACATCATATCAGGGCAAAGTGCAATTCCTGTACTAGGAGACAAAAGCATTTATTATAAGTAAGATCAGATGAAATAAATGAGGACTGTTTGCAAATTTTGTCAATTGATCAACAATAGTAATAGAATACAGCATGGAATACAGGTCACTAAGTGTTCAATAAATATCCTCCCGTGCTGTTATGACAGGTACCGAGCTCCAGAGGTTCTACTAAAGTCGAACTCCTACAGCTCACCCATCGACATCTGGGCTGTGGGATGCATCATGGCCGAGCTCTACACACTCAGACCCCTGTTCCCTGGCAACAGTGAGGTGGATGAAATCTTCAAGATCTGTCAGGTGCTGGGAACGCTGAAAAAGGTGAACCATCACAACAGGTGTCATCAATTATGCTGACGCCCTCTCTGTTTGGACCACTGCCATTAAAATTCACATGTTTCACCTTTTATAAGACACCAGAAGCAAAAGTTGCTGTTTTGTGACAAACTTGATTTCTTTACCAATTCAAAAGTATAAAGAAAATATTTGTGATTTGTATTTTATACCTTCGTGAATGCATGCAGGCACACATAAGGCTGCACACAAACTCACAGATGACTAACGTTGGTTCTGCTTCCTCAGTCGGATTGGCCTGAGGGCTACAACCTGGCCACCTCGATGAACTTCCGCTTCCCAAAGTGTGTTCCCACCAGCCTCAGATCACTGATCCCCAACGCCAGCAACGAGGCGATCACGCTGATGAAAGACATGCTGCAGTGGGACCCTGAGAAAAGACCGAGTGCTGCTCAGGTACATTGAAAAACCATGAGGTTTTCACATACAAAACATACAACGCTTAGAGTCGAGACGACAGACTGATGTTGAGGTGACAGTGTTCACATCAGTGAATGATTTTATCCAGAGCAACTTTATCAGAGTGCAGCTTTTTTTAGCAACAAGTGGGAATCAGTCATCTCACCTTGGCAGTTGCTGTGACACCAAACTTGACATCTGGACATACTGAGGCAACGCAGTTCCACTGACTTCAATCAAAGTGTGAGACAGACCCACATTATTATGACCTGACCTTTTAACTTCTGCTGAAGCTTAAAAATACAAAAGATAGAATGCTGCATGCTGTTTTCATATATTTATGAATCTATTTTAAATATCAGCCTCTAGATCTGTAGGAAATGTGCGGTGGTGGTTTGTGTGATTAGTCCTTTACATGTATTCCCATGTCTGCGATTTTTATTTTGATACAGCTAATTTTACTTTTTTATCTAACAATTTTCTTTATATTTGTCCTCTTCATGCTTTAACATTCTCATTCATGGAAAATCTGACTAAGCTTGGACATGAACTAAAAAAGATGTAACTGAAGATATTTTTCCAGGCTCTACGGTATACATACTTCCATGTCGGCCAGGCGCTCGGTGCCCCTCTCATGGCTCAGGCAAAGATGTCCCAGGCAGCTGCAGAGACAAAACCTCTGTCCCTCTGTAAGACGGAACTAGAGTCTAGCGAGTCTCTCCACCGGCCCCTTCATCAGATCTCCCTACCTCAGGACAACATGGAACACAGCACAAAAAAAACAATGAGTTTCACCACGCTGACAGAGGGGCAGCAGGAACCTCTCAGCCTGGTGAAAAGCAGGCAGCCAACGAACTGGCAGGCTGTAGGTGTCACTCAGGTACAGTTCATAAATGTCAGATTCGGACCTTCTTTGGCCTTACAGAACTTTTTTTTCTAATTTGTCTAATAATATTTTTCTAATATGTTCATTTTAAGCCTCCAAGAGCAGCTCCCACAGGAGCAGAGAACAACGCAACTGGAGTGAGGTCAGGACGTCGACGATGGGGCCAGACATCTTTCAAGTCTGTCGACAGCTGCGACGAGGGAGAGGAAGCAGACGCTGGAGTATCCATCTCCAAAAAACCCACCATCAGCTTTCTGAAGGACAGGGCACTGGATGGACCCAGCCATCGGTAAGACCTCTTCTTACATTTTCTTTTGAAATGTGTTTTCATCACAATTTTGAGAAATATACAGTAATATTTTCTTGTCTAGATTTCCAGAATCAAAGAACAACACAGTATCAAAGTTGTTGAGCAACAGAGCTGACTCTACCACCGTGTCTGCCAAGCAGCACTACCTCAGCCAGTCCAGATACCTACCAGGTGAGAAAAAAATGATCACAACAATCACATTTTACATTCATTTACATTACTTTATTTATGTTGCTTATGTTACACAGAAGCAAAAAACTATACTCTAAACACTAAAAACAAACCACTAATAACACAGAAGAATGAAATAAATTGCATTTAAATGAGATTATAACTAATGAAAGAAGATAAAAGACCTACACAAACATCATTATTTAATTTAAACATGTTCTGTAAATATCAACAAATTACATTACTTAAAAACAGCTGCCTCTGTTGGATCACTTTGTCCACTCTACACCAGTCTTATACAAACAGCTTTCAACAAACAACTCTTATCATGCACTTAAATTACATTCCACATACTGTAGGTGCTAAACTAAATATGGCTTCTTCCATCAGTGTGGGGCTCAAGTTCAGAGAGTTCACTGTTTGTTGAGCTGTTCGTCCTTTTCAGGTGTAAATCCAAAGAGCAACTCCTCAGTAGGAAGCCAGGTGGTCGGCAGAAACGTGTGGGGCAGCTCGTGCTTAAGCCGAGCACAGGGGCTGGAGTTTCCTCTGCATAAAGGTAACAAAGATTTGACAACACATATTTATGTTTAGAGCAGCAGGTGAGAGCAGTTTTTTGGATATCAGGAGTTCACAATGTAAAAAGAAAGTATGCTCAATGCAGTGCCAGTCAGGGAATTAACTTAACAATTATATTTTTTCTTTGCCCATAGAAACATGTTGTTCTGCCTGTCCTATCCTGTGCTCTACATTAGGGTTGAGCCGATTAAAAAATGTTCAAACCAGTTTGACGTCAGGCCTCAGACCAGACCGGACCTGTAATCCCAGATTTTACCACTAGAGACTCGGCTAGAGAGATCCCGGGATGAGAGTCTAGCAGCACTACAGTCTATCAGGGCAACTGTGACACATTGTGTTTTCATTTCTAACAACAACCAATCAGCTTCTTCTAAAGTTTAACATCAAAATGACAAATAAAAGAAGCCCTCAGCCTTTTCCACAACATGTTCCTGATAATGTTTCACATTAAAAGCCTTTTATAAGAAAAGAAAAGTTTCTGTCCACTGAAACACTAGTATATAATATAACGGCAAACAGGAGCAACAGATCAAGCAGCTAGAGCAAAATCAGTCCCAATGTAGTTCTCTTAAGATTTTTTCTTTTCTTTTAGTTGTGCTCTGTAGCTGTTTTCCTCCTTCACTCACCCCTCCTCTCTTCTTTTTGTTGTGCTGTTGTTTTTAGACAGTCTTCATAAACTAACAGATAATCATCCTCTAACAGAAAAGACGCTGGAGGATCTCGATCTTAACAAAGGTATCAGACAGATTTAGGAGCAGTTCACTGGATTACAGACAGTATTAGTGATTTATTATGATGTCTCCAACTTGGAGGTGATTGACATCGAAATATTGCACAAGACACATAACCCAAAGTCACAAACTATGTCTTAGAATGAACATGGACTTTAAAGAAAACTACAGTCTGTAAAGTTGTTTAATGTGATATTCTGGATTTTCAAGCTAAAGCAATTTCATTGTCCTTTCCAGACTCCATGAGCAACTCCAACAACCCAACCAAGACGTACGTGTCACCTTTTCAGAATACTGAAACAGGAGCAGACAGAAGACAGAGGATTACACTGGCACCAATAGGAGTCACCTCTGCTAGTGAGTTTTATTTTCTCTGGTTGAGTCAGACTTTATTGATTCTGTGCTGCTTGCTACTGACCAGGCCCGGGTCCAACATTACTGGAGGTTAATTCTTTGTCTTTGGAGTGCAGTTCCACGTTCTTCTTCCTAGAACTAAATCCAATCTTGTAAATTTCCTTCATTTATCTGTTTTCCGCACACTGTTTCCCCCTTCCTTTTGTCATATCACATTGTAATCTGAAATGTTTCATGTTATAATAACATAATTTATCAAGTTTCAACGTGAAACTTCTCACGTTGTAACGAGAAGTTTCTTGTTATAATGTGAAAAGTTTGTATGTCGTAATAACGAGAAAGCTTCTTGATATAACGTGCCTGTGAGATCTGACCAATCAGAGCAGACAGGGCTTTTTAGCTGAAGGGACAGGAGTGTTCGGACAGATGGTGAATAGAGGCGCTGCAGCAATGGACAGTATGAGAAAAAAAATGTTTAACATCACAACATTTAAACATTTTCTAGTAGACACATCAATTAAAAGTATGACCTGAAATTGAGCATAACACAGGACCTTTAAAGTTTGACAGCAGCAATATGATTGGCTGCTGGAGATTGTGATAAAATCTGGTTGGTTACTGAAAGAGTAAAGGCTCATAGTCGGCTAATTACAAAGAAAAAGGGAGAAGACAGAGTGAGAGAAATGTGAAAGAAAGAGTAGCTTTAAAAGAGTCGTCAAGTTTTACCCAATGTCTTTTTGTGGCCCATGTAGTTGACCTGTCATCTGCGGCTGATCTAAGAGTCGAGTCTAAAATCAAACCATCCAAGAGCAAGACCTCATTGAATAAACTGCTCTCAAATGAAGGTAAAGACTCCCAGCACATGCAGCTTCATGTCGCTTCCCGAGTTTAGCCTAAAAACCCTTTTCCTCTCTCTCACAATGATCTCCCAGAGCACGACGGGCGGAGGAGCAGATCTCAGAATCCTCAGCTCTCTGGATCCAGCGTTACGGGAAAGAACACGTTTCCAAAGAGTATCCAGCCAGTGCACGGACGAGTAGACTGGACTGCCAAATACGGAGGCCACCAGTAGCATAGCTCTGCTCCACCAGCGACTCTTGGGAAATGTCCCCACTGCACTTTATCCAGGAAATACAGACTTTAGCGGGAGAGGCTGCCAACAGTGTGCAGAAGTGTTTCCTGCTAGTCTGTTGTTTCGTTTGCCACCATATCAAATATTGTTGTGTTGGTATATTTTTTTTTAAATAATTGACAAAAAAAAAAAAAAAAAGAGTAGTTATTTTTTATTCAAGTAGGTGAAGTTGTCATTTTACAGCAGCAGATATACATTTACAAACTACATACATAAACTGTATAAAAATTCCTTTGTATAATCAAAGATAGATTTATAGATTTATTTTTTCTTGTACCCGTTTCCTCTTTGATTTCCTCTGAAAACACATATTTTATATTATATGTTTTATACATAAAACAGACTTTTAAACATATATTTTAATTCTCCTGTCTTAGAGATGGAGTTGGTCCCCAGACGATGCACAGTGGCTGCCCACTGCTTCTCAGAGATCCATTTAAGGTCCAGTGTGCAGGATTTGGGGGGAGTTAGGGGCCAAAATGAATGTAATATTCAGAATTATATTTTTATTAGTTTATAATCACCTCAAATTAAGAGTGGTTGTGTTTTTGTTATCTTAGAATGAGCCTTTTAATATCTACAGAGGGAGCAGGTCCTCTCCCACTTTCACTTCCGTATTTTCATTTGGCAGGTAAATCTTGTAAGACTCTCTACCACACTCACAGATTGTACCGAAAATCATTTAATAAAGAACTGTACTGAGCGCCTCTGCGTCGTTTTGGTGTTGCTTATCTACGTAGTTTTATCTTCCTCGTCTCCTCTGCTGTCTGTGTCTGAAAATCTAATTATTATCAGCAAACTCGTATTACCATATTCTCACAAAGTAATCGATAATTTTCAAGTCGTTTTTTTACTGGAGCATTTTGAAAATGATTATTATTAACTGATTAAATGTTATTTTGTTATCGGGAATTGTTTCGGACCCCGGACTTTATTAGATGGGGACTTTTGAGTAATACGTTTGAGACCCTTGTCCTACACACTGGTCCTTTAAATGCAGAGAACAGACTTCATGTCATGTGCTGATGGTGACAATGAAGAATCTTATTTCATCACTGTCCACAAACATTGAGGGAATGTTTGTAAGTGTTCATTATGTTGGCACACAAATGTGATTTACTTTTTTGGTCAAAATATGTAGAGACACCAGAGAGAAGATACTGTGTATTTAGATATGTTCAAGATGTGTGTGGTCTCTTTGTCATTCCAATGATGATCTTCACCAGCATCAGTCCACTGAAAATAAAAACATTTATATCAGGAGACGGTTGAAAAGTAAATGTATTCATTCCTGTTTGTCTACATGGTTCAGAATAATGTAAATTACTAGCCCAGGAACAGTCAGAGAGTAAAATTTGAAAAGAAGAGACTGTGCATTACCTCGCTAAAGTCATTAAACCAGCTGGCATAAACTTCCAGGAGTTGAGAAATCTCAGTCCCATCACCACCGTCAGAGTTCCCGAGGTGCCTGCATTTCCACAGTGGAGGGAAGCAGTTGTTGTCATGTGTTGTGTGAAATCGGTCACAGTTTAACAAACTAAACTTGCTCACCAAGTGACAGCCAGACATTCTTGGGATTTTGAGATGCCAGATAAGCACCGACTGCAGCCAGCAGGCCGAACAGGAGCCCTGCAGCCAGAGAGGTGACGCTGCCTGTGGAGGAAACATAGTTAGGTTTTATTATATAAATGTTGAGTTAGATTAGATGGATTCTCATCTCTTCATCATCGTACACCTCTCTAAAATACAACATCCCTGCTAAGAATCCTACCTTCACAAAGGTTGTAATGTTTTTTTTAAAACTTTCTGATCATCCTGAACACTATTCTCTGGTGTTAAACCGTGTTTTACTGAGAGGCGTTTCTTATATCATGTTCACCTCATTTATATCAATGAGATCTGTGGTGGTATATCAACAGCACCACACACCTAAACCTTCTGAATGACCACAAAGAAAAACGTTCCAACACAAACTGAAGGCAGGATTTAAAGCAGGACTTTTGTATTAGTTATAGCTGGTTGTACCTGATAATCTGGCAACTGAGTGCAGGTGGAGATTTGTTAAAGCTCTATTTAGCATAGTCATCATCTGTAAAATCTTAGTGGTGTCATGTCTTGTGCCTGCATTGCAATCTGGTCTATTGATGCTACTGAAGGTGGATAAACTGGTACATCCACCTCCTCTGTCTGTAATGGACTTTACCCAGTATGACAGTTGATCCAATGCAAGGTACATAAAATACAGCTGCATCTGCTATTTTATTCTTTGGGACCAAAAGTAAAGATATCGTGTTGAAATATTACTTTGGTAAAAGTGAAAATCACCCATACAAATAGTACTTTAGTACACATCTGTAAGCATCTGATATAAGATGTACTTCAGTATCAAAGTACAAATAAAAGTAAATTATTATATACATGTATGTACACACTGGATACTAGGGGTCAACCAATTATTGACTTAATTATTCAGAGTGTTTTTCTTTTTTAAATTTAATTTGAATGCTAAAGAAGGAAATTAAATTTAAAAAATGTGCTACTTTGGCTTTGATACAGCATTTAATCTGCAAAGTAATTTATGTTATCAAATAAATGTAGTACAATATTTGAAATGTAGTGGAGTGGAAGCATAAAGCAGCAGAAAATGGAAATACTCAAGTACTGAAGTACAAATACCTCCAAATTGTACTGAATAAATGTACTTAGTTACATCCCATCACTGAATTTTAGACTATGGTGTTACTACTTTTACCTTTCACTTGTAATGGAGTATTTTTAGACTGTTGTATTTCTATTTAGATAATCAAATTCAAACTTTTAGTTCATAATTTTAATTTACAATTAGTAGTTTGACCACAACATAGGACCTGAAGTAACGTTACCACTGATCAGTGTCTAAAACATCACCCACCGACTCTACTGAGAGACTTCTGGTTAAAAGTTAGCTGCTGTGTCTGTCTACATGTGTCCTACCTGCTTTCAGATAACCTATGAGTCCCCCTACTGACACCAGAGCAGCATAGCTGAACCCGATCCAGTCCACAGCCATGTCACAAACCAACTGTTACTGCTGCCACTGCAGTAGAGCCTGTTTCCACTGTACGACAGCTGCTCAACAGCGCAACAGTGTGAAGAAAATGGCGACAAGATACTGCCAATCGTTAATGTTTCAAAACGTCACACACAATGTCCGGAACAGAATCAAAACATTAGTAAAAATTTAATATTTAGTAGTTTTAGCGCAAGTTTACACTACCACCAACTTCAACTACTGACTTCCGGATGTTTTCTTCTTCTTCTACTTCTTTAGTTTAATGGCGGCTCGCAAACCAGCGTGTAAAGGTGCTGCTGCCCCCTACTGTACCTACTGAGGGTGTAGCATCAGTGCTTCAAGTACTTCAGGTTACATTCAGGTTACAGGTAAATGACTAATGATAATAGTAAACCAAGGGGAAATGAAAGGATAAATAAATAAATAGATGTTGGAAAAAAATAAATATAAATAATAATACATAAATAAATATCCAAATAAAAGCATACAAAAGTGTAAAAATATAAATATTCAAAGAAATCTTATCTTTATGAATTTAATGTTTAAATTGTGATTTATCTATAGCAACAATTAGGCATTAAATGAGATACTTAATTTATATTTATTAAGCATTTCACAATATTTTATTTTAGCTTTTTTTAAAGGTTATTATGTTTATATTCATTTATTTACGCATTTAATTATACATTTATATATTTATTTATATATTGGATTTTGGCCCTTAAAACCCTCCATACATTCCGAATGTTACCTGGAATACTTTCCCTTCTGGTGTCATTTCAAACTAAAGTCTGTAACGATTTTTACTCATTATATTTTAATTAATTAATTATATCCTATCCGTCCTCACCATAGTGAAAGGGAGAAAGCAATGCCAGATAACTGATTACTAACTATTTTGCCACACTCAAAGACAGCAAATACCAGTAGATCCTTAAAAGAATTACAATCAGCAGTCATGCTTTATCTCCCCCTTGTGGTAACCATGAGTAAATGCATGTTTGACCATGTAACTCAGGATAAAAAGCAGCGCATGGATTATAAAACATCTTTATTGTTGCCCATCTCATTTTGCATTGGCACTTTTTTTCTTTTCAATGTTGACAGCAAACATATTCATAAAATCTGTGCTTAACATCTCTACTTTATCACCTCCCTGTGGCAACCACAAAGAGCAAACACACGTAAACAAATAAAACAGTCCATGAATAATAAAACATTTTTTAATTTTCATTTTATTTTCCACCGTCTTCCTTCTTCTTTTTGGGTTTGCTCTCATCTTCTAGAATGACTTCTTCTGTTGCAATTCGGACTCTCTTTGTCCTCAAAAGCTCCCGAGCAAGTTCTGTGGACAGGAGCAAACAGAGGGTGTTACACAGAAAATATTGAACTGAGGCAGCCCTAATTTTATCTAGATCCTAGGAGAAAGCTGAACTACCTATGGTGCATCATTCCTGTTTAAACTACCAAAACACCTAAATATACCTGCATATATCTACAGCTCAAATCTCTCTTCATAACATGATGATGAGGAAAACTACCTTGAGATGTTGTTGCCTTAGCTGCTGGTTCCTCAGCAGTGGTTGAAGAAGGCACTGAAGAAGGTTTCCACACAGCGAGGCACGTCAATCTGGCTGATGTGTTCACTTCCCCGAGGAGAGTGGGAGACTCCAGCTCCTGTTGGGCAGCAGGAGGATTTTGATAGGTCAACAGCAGCTTGGCAGGTAAAAACAACATCATTATACTACACGTGTCTTATTATATCTGAATATCTTAATGTGAGTATTGTGCTGTTAAGTAAATATACGTCTACAGGTTATGACACCAAGAGAAAGGTTATTTTAAAATAGACAGTCGTTGCATAGTTAATGTTGAAAGGACTTGGTTGACAGAAGTCAGTGGTTTCCACTCAAATGCTCATAAATAACACTAGAGACGTGCCTCTTTGAGATGGAGTTTCCACATTTTGATGAATCCGTCATTTGAAGCCGTCACCATCACGCAGTAATCCTCCATCATGAAACTGTCAACGGCTTTTACTCTGTAATCACAAAAAGAAGGGACATTTGTTCACTAACTTTTCCACCAATACAGCACAAGAAATATCATTAATACTCCTGAGACATGAAGATGCTGTGGTATAATTTTAGCAATAAAAATCTGTGTTTCCTAGCATTTAAATAACACAAACACAAGCGCAGCCAACTTCTCAGCATCAGAAATACCTTTTTAGAAATGCAGCTCCTAACACTTGCACCTAATAACCTTTCAGACATACATGGTGGATCTGTGAAGTAAAAACAAGGAAAATGAACATACCTGGTTTCATGAGCCTTAAACTCACACAGCCATTCCTGATTTTCAATGTCACACATCCTCACAATTTCATCGTCTCCTGCGACGGCGAGGATGGAGTTCTGAAACACAATCAGATGGTGTGTTAGTTCCCGCTCGGCTGTGTTTGCGATGGAATTTTTACTTTACAAATTACCGATGTGGCAGATACGACAGGATTAAGACCAAAGACATCCTCCGCAATTATTACAAATGACTAGAGGTCCACAGGATATACTAGATCTTTGTTTTATTGATGTGCGTTCCTGCTCCAGCTGGACAAGAGCGTTTTTCTAGTCTAGCCTACTCTAGTGTGAATAGGGCTATATTCAGAGAACTCACATTTAAGAACTTAACAGATGAGATCCTCTTGGGGTTTGTTATCGTTCCTGTCACAGAGGCCGTCTCCAGGTTGTAGACATCCATTTTGTCATTCACCACGACCACATATTTATCCCCGTCTGGCGACCATTTGACAATGTGTGCATCTGTGAAGAGTGCAGAGAAAAAGAGGTTTCAGTCATTTCAGACTTAATAAATCTGGTCAAAGAACTTCAACAGTCCAAGAGGAGGCTTACTCTGTTTTATGTTTTTGATGAAGGCTGATCTTCCGTTAACGAGATTCCAAGTTCTACAGGATAAACAGATTTAACAGTCATTTTCGATTCCACTTTAATTCGATAATCATCTGCCTCACAGATTTTCCAGTAGAGCTGTGAGTTTTACCTGAGAGTCTTATCTGTCCCAACTGTGAGTGCAAGTTTCCCAGACGGATGGACGGACAGCGACGTGACAGAGCCTCTGAGGAAAAGGAGTGGAGTCAACATATTACTTACAAAATACAAGACATGGATCACAATCGCACAAACATCTCAGAGCCTCTCTGTGTGCTTACTTGTGAGCTCTGATGCTTTTCAGACACTCCCATTTCTTCGTGGTCCACACACATAAGAGTCCATCCTCTGCTCCGCTCAGTAAGTGAGTAGAACCGTAAAACTCCAGGCAGGTGATGGTGCCTGTGCAATAAAGAGAGGTTTGGGTCAGGTGTGCAGACTACAAGCCAGGAGTGTTGTTTATTTCGGTAAACAAGGTCAACACTTCTCAGACTTTTTTTACACTATTTGTTCCAGTGAATAAAGTCTTTGAAGCTGTCTGGAAAAATGTACCGAAATTCAGACTTTTATTTTTTATTATTTATCTTTTGTTATTTTAGGTATTCATCTTACTGCAATTGGTATGCATAAGTCTCTAAGCCAGTTTTTGTTTTCATAATATCCCTTTTTTTCCGAAATCACTTGTAAAAACAATGCATTTTGATTTGCCAAAAAGTTGCTTTATATAGACTTTTAATTTTACTTTTTACTTTTTTTTTTTACTTTATATAGAATAAAGTTTGATTTGAAAGAGAATACCAATGGATTTCAACACAAATAAATAAAATTATGGGAAAAAATCTAAAAACCCACACATTACGTCTACTCAATTATACGGTTATGGACACAAGTAGTTATTTATGTTTTCTTCTGAATTTGTAGAAGACAAACAAGAGTCAAAACTTGCAGGAAAAGTGAATATCAAAGTCACAAAATAAAGCAGTAATTTTCTCAAGAAATGTACCTTTATTTCTACCGCTGTCATTGACGTTATGTTTTCAGCCGGTGGTTGGTTTGTCGGCAGGATTACACATAAACTAGTGAACAGATTTCCACGAAAGTTGGTTGGATAGGTCTCGGCCCACAATAGACAGGAATTTCTTCTCACTTTCTTTAACATTGCGAGATCGGACATTTTTCGTTACTTTCTAAAGGCAATAATGGTACTCAATGAATAAAAGGTGGCTGGTATAACGTTAAAAAACATTGTCTTTAAACATGTCCTTTCTGACCCTCCATATATCCTCTCTCTACTGCATTCTTGATATCTTTCATGAACAAAGTTAAAGGTATTTGTCACATGAATATTAACACCGGCAAAAAACATTGTGAAACATCTTTAAAAGGCCCCTGTGGGAATCAAACCAACAATCTCACCGTCATGATGCAGCAAAGCTCCATGTTCAATTTTCTTCTTCATGTCGTACACCTGGATGGTCTCATCTTTACTACCTGTGACCACAAACTTCTCACTGGCTGCAACAGCTGATATAGATGCTATGTGGGCGTGATTTGTGAAGTGTGCCTTTGCTGTCCACTCCTGTGTGACAAACACAAAGATATGAAGTGACTGGCATCTTACTGAACGCTGAAAAAACATAGGATTTGGGTTTCCGAGAGTGCAATTTATAGGAGAAAAATCATCAAATGAAAACATTAAACTAGAAAACATTAAACCTTTGATCACAGTATGACACACAGGTTGTTGTTGTTGCCCTTAAGGACTACCCATCAACACCAGGGACAGCTCAGTTTAGGTTGTGAAGTGCAAGAGAACAGAAAATACGACACAGACTAGTTTTAGCTATTGAAGATCATACACAGCTACAAAATTAGACACTCCATCTTACTTTCTCATCAGTCTTCACTCGGTACCCCATGGTGACCTGCTCGTAGCTCCCAGCAACCAGCTCCAGTACAGCTGCCATGCTGCCACTCGTAGGGCTAAGCTAGCTAGCCAGTTAGCTTTGGTTAAACTTCAGCTTTTTCTGCGTAAATTTTGTCGCAACAGCTGTTAAAAGTTCAAGCAGAGACCCACAAGAGAAGCATGAAAGACAAAAAAACAAGGTAAACGGCGTTGTGAACCTATCTAAACATGAAAATCTACAAGTATCTAAACTCCAAAATTACGCGTGCTGCTGCTGCGCCTGCGCAAAGGTCTACTTCCTTCTATCGGGTGGATAGTGGTTTTCAAAATAAAAGCCCCAAACACCTCAAAATCTGAGAAGGATTTATTTTGACTTGAGATGTTTTCAAAAACCTCAAAGTTAATGTCATAGATTTGTCACTCTGACGAAAGCTTTACATTTATTAAGTCAAATTGGCATTTGTATGACTCAAACATATAATATAATCAAATGTGTTTTTGTATTTAATTTTATTCTTTTTTAAAATAATAATTATAGATAATAATACAAAATAACAACAAATATTTGTTTAATTTATTAATCTATTATTGTTGTTGTTATTTATTTTGTATTATTGTAATCTGTTTGTTATTCTATTTCCTTATATGAGATTAAATTATTAAATGTTTGTGGGTTAAGAGTTAAGCGTTTTACATATATGACATATAACTTCTCATGTACAATAACAGAAACCACTAACTCCTGTGCTGTAAAAAGTACCCAAAGGTCATAGGTCAGCCCTATGAATAGCACTTGAGTAAGTCTTAAAGTATCTGATATCAAATTTGTTTAAGTATCAAATATAACTATCTGGCAACAAAATAATAAAAATCAAAAGTACAAGTAAAAGAAAATAATACATAGGCCTGTATTTACATATATGTATTGCATTTACCGTATACCACAAGTTTTTAGATATTCAGCATTTTTCTGGTCATTGACATTAGTGTTTGTTTTTTATCTGATTGTAGATTAAACAAATTGTGCTTAAAAATACATCATGCTGGCTCTGATGCAGCATGCAGTCTGCAAAGTAGAAAGTAACTAAAGTTATCAAATAAATCTAGTGGAGTGAAAGCACAACCTTTGCCTCCAAATTGGAGTGGAATGGAAGTATAAAGCAGCAGAAAATGGAAATACTCAAGTAAAGTAGCCTGCAAGTACCTCAATATTGTACTTAAATACAGTACTTGAGTATATGTACTTAGCTACATTCCATCACTGACTAAATCCAACCCCTTGTTATAAGAAGCTTCAGTTTATTCTGTCAGTCCAGTGAACCCCTGGGCCTTTATGTTAGTTAGACTATTTCTAGCTTCATTTAAAATTAATTTGCTGCGACTCAGGATGCAGAAATTACAATCTAATTACTATTTCTAAGCCAAATCATTTATCAAAACTAGTCTCAAGTGTTTCTGTCCTCTGTGATCATGACTTCACCTCTATGAAGAGCCCACATTGTTTACAGTGAGCCCTCCTACACTATTAATACGCCCACAAGGTGGGACCCGCCCCCGTTACGAGAGAGGGGAGGGGCGTGGACGTTTTCCTGTCTTGTGATTGGCTCCTTTCCTTGGCAACGTCGTGATTGACAGCTCGGATAACTGTTCGCATGAGACGGTAGTTGTCTGAGAGGATGAAAAGTTAGAGACGTTTTTCCACTGAAAAGAAACATGGCAAGAGGGTAAGTCTTTGATGAGACGGATCAGAATTACTTAAATTTAAAAAAAAATATCTTTTGTGTTTGTAATGTGCATGTTTTTAACAGCTGAGTGACACTTCCAGCCACTTTTCGACCCTTTGTTTCCTTTCAAGACTGAAATATTTGCTGTAAACATTAGTTAAAGTGAAATACGATTCTTCTTCAGGTGTCTCTTGATGTTAATGTCGAGATAAAGTAAACATGTGAATGTTCTTTGCCCTGTTTATTCCAAAACACAAATGTCCTTTTTGGTTCAGTGCAACAGCTGTTCCCAGTGAAGATTGCAGGTTTGTAGAGTTGGTGTGAGGTCTGTTTGTATGTGAGTGCAGCAAAGTCTGCTAGTCATTAGTGGGCTGAATTATACAACAGAACAAACAGGACATACTTGGCAAGAGACATCTGCTGCAATAAAACTGAAGCCTTCCTCTCTTGTGTTATTCACATTCGTACCCGGGCTAATTTAAGAACAGAGAAGTTTCTGTATCACTGTGCTCCTTCCTGTCTGATGCTTCTTACTCAAGGTTTTTTCCCAATGTGACAAAAATCAGCTCTGTATTTATATGACAGGAAGGGTGTGGCTTTTATTGTGATTTTCTGACACTTTACAGTGAAGATGAGGTGAGGCAGACACAATACAGGGTCTCGCATTATAGCCCGAATCATATTTGTGTGACCAAATGTTAGTGGCATCACAAAACAGCATCTGGAAGTCAGGTTTTTCTTTGGTCTATCATGTTACAACCGTTGTTTAGAGCCATGCAGTCAAGTTAATGATGGAGGTGGTGTCATTCAATGCAGTCAAGGTTTTCCTTAATGGTCGGTTGGTTTTCTGGTTGCATTGTTTTGCACAACAAAAGAAAACACCAGGAGCAAAACAGGTCCCTGGGAGGAGAAAACAACAGATTGCTTCAGGCCAGACTCTGTTAAAAAAACTGCTAATTAAAACATCTGCACTACATGGAGGAGAGGATTGTAATTTTTTGTAATTTGAGTGTACCGGCCCCTAACTTTAATTTTATGTTTAAACTACCAAACAGCATATATAGTACTTCATACAAAAATGGCCCAAAATACCAAGAAACATGTTGAAACGAACTGTTATCTAACTGAGCCACATGGAAGAGTTTTATAAACAGGGGATGGTTTAAGTTTGATATGTGGCAGCAACTTCCTGTCTTTTATCTGAATGATTTAATCAACCCATTGTGGGATTAGAAGGGATTTTAAAATAAAAAAAATTTAAAAAAACACATTCTCCTAAAAGGGCACCATGATGAGAAGAAGGTTTCTATAAACGGCACTATCACATGTTTTATTTGATTAATCAGTGGTGGGGACACAAAGGGAACTTTCAAACTCACTCTGGTCAGTCACAGATAAAATAAGACGATCAAAAGGGGACTGGAAGCTTATCAGGTATTAGTTAATCATTTCTGTGAATGGAGAGCATGTGTTACTTTTTAAACCAGTGTCTCAGTCGGGAAAGCACAGATGTGAATTATAAAACGATGGCTGAATTCCATTTAGCTGCTTTTGTGTCAGGGTCATTGTGTTGTGCACGCTGGCTCACTGTCACAACTTACTGGAACACTTGAATAAAACAGAGGCGTCGTTAACGTTATAAGGAACAGCTGTGCTTTTCCCACTATGAAGTCAAAATGTCTGTTGTCCGAATTTTCTCTCTGAAGAACAAAAACCCCAGCAGACTGCAAAATGCATGTTTCACTGTCACAAAAAGACTCATTTTGTTGTACAGTTTCAGTTTTGTCTACCCCCACTACTGTACTTAAAAGGTTAACTGCACAATTGTACACATTAAAGTGTGATTACAGGTCTACTGCATATGTTGTTAAGCCCCTGGTCTAGGGGAACCCAAGACATAAATGATGTGCGTCTCCCCATTCTTTTCACTCCCAAGAAAGCCAGTGTCACAGAGGAGTTACGGTCAAAGTAGCATTTATTTTTCTTCAGAGGGAGAACAAGGCAAAATCCTTACCTAACTCCTAAATCAGTATAAACAGGAGGAAAAAAGGGTTATCAAAGAAAAAGGCTTCTCCCTCCTACTATGCTACTACACCATCTGTCTGTTTACAAAGTACCAGACTGTACTGCAGCTGAGTTACTCACAAGTGGTTTACATCACAAACAGAGACACTAGTCAGTGAAAGATTGGTGGAGAGGGGGATTGCAGTCAGCCAGTGGTTCAAAAAGGGCTCCTGTCCTCCCTCTGACCAATCCTGTGTCAGCAATCAAGCTGAGCAAGCCAATCAGCTGGTCCAACCTGTTCACAATCAGAAACACACACACACTCAGAGAGAGACTGCTCACACACAACAATGAGGAGGAGAGACAGATCAGCAGCAAATACGAAGACAATAATGACTCAGGGTCATAACACCTTCCCACCCGAAAATCAAACATTTATCCCCTAATAAATATTTGATTCAGTGAGAACGTGACAGCGCGTCAGCCATAAGGTTGTCTAACCCCTTTTTATATCGGATCTCAATGTTGAAGTCCTGCACTAATAACGACCAGCGCTGATTACTGTTCTGCATCTGACTCAAAAACACAAGTGGGTTGTGGTTGGAGAACATGACCGTAGGCACCACACTGGACCCGAGGTACACTTCGAAATGCTGTGGTGCCAAGAGAAGGGCCAAGGTCTCCTTCTCAATGGGGAGCCTTAAAAGAGACAGGAGCTAAAACAGACAGAGGGGGGATACAAAGCTGCAGCACTGGACAGTATAAAGAAAACTAATGTGTTTTTTGAGCACTAAAGCATGTAAACCTATTCTAGTAGTAACCCAAAATAAAATAATAAACCTGATTAGCTAAATTAGCTTAATATTTCCCCCTTAATATGTAAAAATGATGGAGTTACCCTTTAATTTAAGTTTGTTTTCTGTGCCTTTTCACAGTGGACAGGCTAGCCAGGAGCTCACCGAGGTGTTTAACCAACTCTGGCATCTGGATACCAACCGTCTCAGGCCGGGGACTGATTACATCATTTCCCTTCAGGTCAGTGCCACAAGTCTGTCACCATCACGGCCTCTCTGCAATACAGAACACTCATCTGTAGATACATGCAGTACAAAGGAACAGGTTAAAGTTGAATCAGTTATACAATGTCCATAAATCCTGTTACTTCCACTTTAGGTTATATTTTAACAGTTTAAAATGTACCAATTTTTACATGTACATGTCATCATGCACTGTCAGTCAATATATATCCTGCACGCTTCGTATAACGTAAGTAGACACGTATACATGCATGTAATCCAGCTTTATTTATTCATTTCTCTGCACTACTACTGTTGCTTCTTTGCACTACTTGTGCCATTTACAAATACACATACAGGGCAGTTGACTTGTTTACGCACTTCTATGGTGTTGGCCACGGTGTTTTCAATATGCTGTACACACAAGTACCTTCTTTTCACATGCTATTGTACAGTATATCATTCTGTGTTTTTATCGTTATTTATCTTATTTGTCCACTTCTTATAATCCTTGTTCCTTACTGTATGTCTATTTCTGTGTAGTACACTGAGAGCAATATAAAGCAGAGTCAAATTCCTTCTAAGTGTCTGTACACATACACATGATTTTAACACGTGCAAACCCTATCTGGAGGGGAGTCACAGTGCAGAAGAGTCACCTGCAGCAAAATGGAATGAATTCCCAAGTATGCATCTTCAAATTGCTTTATTTAGCCCCAAAACAGCTAAAAACTCCAAGACTGACAGTTTATGATGATATAAAACACAGAAAAATGTCCTCAAATGATGTTTTATGGGTATTTATAGACAGATTATAGATGTTTTTGTCTTTATGAACAACATAAAAATTGATTTATGTATTCCTGCATTTTGTATCATTCTATGTTACCCTAACAGTTAAATCACAGTGGTTAAAACCTCATAGATTGTGCAAGGAATGGCCAGTAAAACTAACTCTGAGTCACTTTTCCTGCCTTTTTCAGTTGCAACATGCTGATGTCTGTGTGTGTCTTTGTTTTACTCAGGGGAGGGCAGGTTATGTGGCCCAGGGCAGTAACTATGCCAGAGACAGGGCCAGGGCTCCGCTCTTCACATACGTCAACGAAGACAAACTCAAGAGTATCGAGACATACGCACGTAAGAAGCACTTCATTCATGTCTTCTTTTCCAGGATCTCATCTGCTAGAACCATCAGATTTTTTACAAACATATGTCTTTTCTTTTTAATGCAGATTTCATCAACTTGCTGGACAACTATGAGGCGTCCACAGGTGTATCAGAGACGGTGACGTCAGAGGAGCTTCAAGAGAACAGGCTCTTTATCGACTCCATCATGGAGACTGATGTTATGAAGGTGCAGTAGCTGTGAGAGAGGGAGTCATCTTTTTAACACACCTATCATCAGCAAACAAACATCACACTGATACTACACGGCAGCTGTATACACAACGTATTACCTCCAGAGATGTTGACAGACTCTGGTCAGAATATGAAATTTATATGAAGGTGACTCCTGCAAAATCAGGCATCAGCCATTATTTACTGCTGTATGTTCCTGTCCGCCACTGTTGTTTTCAACTCTGTGACACCTTTTATAATTATTAAGTTACAGGACAAATCCGTAAACTGTCCGTAACAATGTTTTTCTTTGCTTTTTGTTGATTTTTTTGAGGCTTTCCTGACATAAAAAAACACATTTTCTTTTTTTTCACACTATGTTTGTCACTTTCTAATTTTATAGCATCCCATCAAAGAAACATGCAGTAACAATGCAACAATTTGAGATCAGTAATACATACACACTCACACACATGCTTGACTTGCACTGCTATTGGATGAATTATCTTGTTTAACTTGTGTCCTAAATGAAACAAGATGTTTCCCTACATTGTTTGCAATTTCTTTCCTTTTTTCATGACCTATTCGGTTCTTCTATACTGTTCTTGAAGACCAGAAATGTCAGCATACTGTCTGTGTTTTCTTTGTAGTGTGCTCACAAGTATCTGGTCAGGAAGGGGCAGTCGCCGTCAGACACAGCACAGTTCAAGAGACAGCTGTATGACATCTGGTTCCGCCTCTACCACAGAGACAGGAATGGAGGGTGAGTTTCAAAATAACAGCAGGGGGAGCCATTGTTCCAGAGGGAGTCAGACATCTTTTTTTAGTCAAGTTGCTGTTTCCAAGGTCAAGAAATTACTTATTTAATCTGAGTGGATGGGTTAAACTTCAATTTTGCTTGTTAGGCTGAAAAAAATGTTAAGATTGCATGTGTTATAATTTGGATGTGTTTAATAGTCTGTTTCTTAAAGAAGAGTCACAGGTTGTGTTAACCTTTTTGTGTGTGCTCATCCGTTATCTTATCGGAAATGCAAACACAGCAGATAAGAGGCAATAGAGTAATAAAAGGACTCGATCTCAGGATGAATGAGGGCACACATGGACGCTTAATAAATCTATGTTTGAACATGTTGTCACTTTTCATTATAGTGAGGATTCCTGTGGATTTGAACATGTGTTTGTGGGAGAAACCAAGTATGGCCAGGAGGTCATGGGTCTTCACAACTGGGTCCAGTTCTACCTGCAGGAAAAACACGACCATGTGGACTACAAAGGCTACAAAGCAAGAGCCAACAAAGATACAGTAAGAAAATACTGTGTCAAAATACTGACCACTCTGGTTTCCTTTTTTCTGGAGCAACCAATACATCTATGAGTCTCCTAATGAACCTTTTTCTTTACTGTTTTATAGCCGGATGAAGATGACCATGTCCTGAACCTGCAGTTCAGCTGGAAAGGCTTGGTGAAGCCAATCGGTGGCTCCTTTATTGGCGTCAGTCCAGAGTTTGAGGTGGCTCTCTTCACCATCATCTTCTTCATGGAGACTGACAAGATGACATCTGTGGTGGTGAAAGTGGACGAGTACATGCTGGAGCTGGTTGTCTATCGGCACGGGCGATCCATCGGCACGTCCTATCCCAAACTGCTCAGCAGCAACAACAGGGATTTGTAATGTTACATCACCTGAGCTGACATATAAAAATAACATTTACAACTTATGTTACACTTTGATTTCATTCCTATGCAGTATAACCAAACACCGATTTGGATCAGGTTCTCCTTGCACTAAATTTCAGGCTTAAACTGTCTAGAATTAGCAACGTTTGTAGCCTAAACCTCCTGATCTGGATTGATATCATGAAAAGAATATAGGCTGTTATTAATCATTTATCTGTCTTATTTTGTGTACTATTATGGAAACAATAAAACTTGTTTACAAATTAGTGTCTGCATTTTTATCCTTCCTGTTGCTGAAATAAAACAAGAAAGTTTTAAGACAGATTTAGACAGATAAAAAAAGCAGCATAGTTGTTTTTACTGTCATTGTAGATGTATTTATGTCAGATTTTTGCCCCGATTTTTGTCTGTCAGGTAGACTTGCTCCTAAGCAGCATGAAATTCTGTCCTAGAGCTGAAATGAAATTGAAGGTTCTAGTTTTTACCAGAAGTAATTTTCAGTCCAAGCTTAAAGACAAAATAACTGATGAATTAGGCTACAGGTGACTGCAGAAAAGAAAGAAAATGTTGTCTTCCTGTTTTTTTAATGACAGTTTCAATGACAAATTGTCTTTTTTTTCAATAGCTTAAATTAATAATAATAAAAACAAGTAAAAGTACTTGGTGTTCACATTGTATACTAAAAAACAGATGTCATCAGATTCATCTTTAGTCTATTCATCTATTTGTTAGACTCGTTCTTGATGTAGGCACCTCAGAACTCCAAAGTTGTGTAGCCTATGTGTTAATAAAGCTTAATTTGATTTCTTTAGATTAACTTGTGCATTTTCACTGGTCACACAGAGGGAGTCAGTGCTGCCTGGCAGACAGGACTCAGGGATAAATGTACACAATGACCTCGGGCGCTCCCTCGCTCTGCGCATGCGTACTCAAACAAATCCATTACCATGTCAAACCACAAAACTGAAACTGTTCCTCTGAAAACTAACTGATGAAGTGGTGAACGAGCAGGTAAAGACACACGCGCCTTTAAAGCTAGTTAAAACTCTCCTAAACGCTTCCTAACAGTGGCAGAAAATGTCGCCTTCTTGCTCGTAAACAAACTTTCCGAGTTAGAGAGTCAGGAAACATGGTTAGCTAACAGCTAGCCGCTGGGCTAACATCACCGTCAGTTGGTTGTCAGCTCGTTGCCAGCCGCTGTCTGTGAGGAGCCACCTGACGACCGCTCACATGATTTTAACTACTGCGACCAGACCGACGACTTCAGGAAACAGCAGGAAACAGGTTTTATTCATGTATTTGTGTTTGTGTGTGTGTAGTTTGGATCGCTGGAGTGTCGCTCTGGGGCTTGATAAACAGCAACAAGCCACAATAACAACAACATGTTTGGTAAGAAGAAGAGAGCCCCGCAGCCCAGAGGCCAGGGCGCTGCTGCAGCCAAGCAGGTAACAACAACATCACCGAGAGACGCCCATGTTAGATACGTGTAACGTTTTCTCTTGGCAACAGCTGCTAAAGGGTGATGTTTATCTTTTACTTCCTGGTTTCAGATGGGTCTGTTTATGGAGCTGGACCCTGAGGAGATGATGATGGGCATGGAGGGGAATCTGGACGACCCGGACTTGGAGGCTGAACTTGCTGCTATCACTGGAAATAAAGTTGCTGCTGGTGGGAAAGCCAAGCCGAAGGGGAAAAGTGAGTGCAGTGGTTATGATTCTCATGATGAGTGCTAGTAAACAACCCCTGTAAACTAATAATAACTGTTAGTTATTATTATTTGACTAATATTTGCATGAAGTTCAGGGCCAATGATGTGTCGACGCTCCTGTGCCTCCAGTCAGCACATACTATAGTCCAATAGATACAGATATATTGAGAGTTCAGAAGATTAATAATGATATATCTGTTTAAGGTGCACAGTATAGTTTGGGGGAAGAACTTTCAATCAGAATAGAAATTTCTTCATTGATGGATTTTTTTTTATGCCTAAACAAATTAAATTAACAAGCTCTCTTCATTTTCATGACTGAATAAACAAACTGACCTTAAAGGACAACACAATTTCATACTGTTTTACTTTGTTTATATGTGGCGGACCCTGCCACCTTTCTAGCTTCAAGCAGTATTCAGGGTTTGAGTTTCTTCTCTAAACTTATAATGCCCCTTTATTATACATTTTCTTTACACAAGCCAGAACTAGAGCTGCAATGATAAGTCAGTTAATCAATTAGGTGATCGAAAGAAAATTGCTTTCCAAGTATTTTGATAAATGATCAATTTTTGAAATATTTGCTGGTTCAGATTCTTAAATGGAAGAATTTGTTGCTTTTCCTTCTTCTATATGATATTAAATGAAGAGCATTTGGGTTTTGGACTGTTGGTTGGACAAAAGAAGCGATCTGAGGACGTCACTTTGGGCACCGCTCTGGTTCGCAGTCTGTGTTTCAGTTCATTCCAGAGGTGTTGGAGAATGGGGTCGACATGAGCACTTGGTGCAGTTCTTCCACACTTAACTCATAAAAACATTTCTTTAGGTACCTCTCTCTTAAACGGGGGTATTGTCATGTTAAAACACAGACATCGCTTCCTCAAACTGTTATATTCATCTCCCAAAGGACTCTCAACAGTGTTATGTGTTCCTTTTAATTTATTTCCCTTTTACAGTAAAACAGTATGATGTTTCAAGGTCGCACTGGCGTCCAGAAGAATAGAAACATTGAACACTGCAAACAATACTATTGTTAGTCCTTACAGGTACAGTTACAGTTGTATTGTACTCAGCCCCTGCATGTGACACACGTGTGTGTATGTCTGGACACCTTTGTTGAATCCACATTCTTTTGGCCACATAAAATATCATGATACGTGTAAGTTGCTGAAAGCCTCCTGCAACAACGTGACCAAGAAATGTTTCTACATGTTTATTATCATGGGAAAATGTTTATGCTAGTGACACTGTTGACATTTACATTATTACTACATTACAGTCTGATATGTGTTATTGATCTTGTATGCAAACCCAGTTGAATACATGGCATCATGTTTGTGTCACAGGCCCGCTGCCAATGGAAGACATCGCCAGAATGGCTGATGAGTGTATGAGAGACGTGGATGATGATGAAGATGACAGTAATCTGGAAGATGATGAAGATCTATTGGTTGGTGTTCTGTATTTATCTGCCCTCATACCAGCGTTTGTTGTTGCTTAGATTTCAGGATTCTGCTGGAAGTCGGCCTTTTACCAGACACGTTTTAAATACAGTAGAATTAATTGAAGTAGCTGTAAGAACCCAATGCAGCCTTTAGAAAATCAGCCATGTGAATTAAAATTGTGTTCAGCTCACACACTCATTGCTTTACATTTATTAAATGGTGGATATGTAAATACAGTACTCTGGAAATAACAAAGTACTCTAGGAAGGAAATTTGTATCAGTTCTGTTCCTGAATTAATATAGATTTATCTTAATACTTTGTACCTTAGTAGCCAGGGCTTTTATAGATTTTTGTTCTTTTTCCCAGTTTTGATTTAGTATCCTCAAGTCACATGAAAGGCAACTGGTGTTTTAATGGATAAATGTTCACATTGATGCAAATGTATGAAACCAAAAAGTTTCACATAGAGTGAAAATATAACGTCTCAACCAGTCTTTCCTAACTGCTTTCCTTTGTTTTCTGTTTGATGAATTGGCTACTATGGGTTCATTCAAGGATGAGTCCTTACAATAATCCCCAGATTAATCCCAGTGTTAGCATGTCACATTTCTGACTGTGTTGTGAAAGAGACACACATACTGTATGTAGGACAAGTACAACAGTAGAAAAAAATGAGTAGAAATTACAATTCAAGTGCAAGACATTCAGTTCCAAGTTTGATTTGATGAATGGCAATGGCAAACAAAAAACCTACATTTTTAAGCATCGATTTAAAAGAGCTGGACCAAGTTTTAGGGATTTGTTCCACATGTTGTGCATAAAGATGAAATGCTGCTTCTCTATGTTTAGTTTTGGTTCATATAAGCAGACCCGTCTCAGACAGAGAGGTCTGGATGGTTCATAATGTAGCAATCAAGTCAAGACACACAGGAAGCCAGATCTGAGAACTGGAGTGATGCTTTCCGCTTTCTGCGTCTAAGTGAGGCAGCAGCGTTCTGAATTAGCTGCTGCTGTCTGATCGAATTTTTACTGAGACATGAAAAGATCGCATTACAGTAGTCAAGCCTGTTAGAGATAAAAGCAAAAGTTTTTGGCTCCTGATCTACTGTATTCGTGGGGTGATTGACAGATTTTGTAACCACGAAGATGATGTTCTTACAAAAATGTTGCCTGGTTTATTCAGGCACTGAACCTCCTCTCAAACTAGTTAAACAGCTGGAGCAGAATCAATTCTTATTCAGTGCGAAGTTGAGCTGGACAGGAAGTACTGTACTGTAGTAGTATTAGTGATGTATTAGTCTAGTCAGCTATGATAATCATCAGAAGTCTCATAACTGACCAACCATTATATAGAAGCAGGAGAAAAAACAATACTTGGCCTGATTGGTGTGCAAAATACTGTTGTTTTTTTTTCCAGGTCATACATCACAGTTTAATCGGGCTGTTCATTGTTGCTCATTTATTGATTTGTAGAGCCTTTATTTCATCTGCACATTTTTGATTAGAGGACTTGCGTTTGTCAAACAACTGCACATTTAACCAAACCGTCTAATGGAAAACTTGTCTCACACTTCTGAAATCCAGCCTTGAACAATCAACGCTGGCTGTTGATCAGTTGCTGTATTTTTCCTCATCAGGCAGAGCTACAGGAAGTGGTGGGTGAGGGGGAGGCTGATGATCCTGTAACTGTTTCCTCCCCGTCCTCTGACACTGCTGAGTCTTCTCAAGCTGAGACACCAGAGTCCGCACCGCCGCAGGTACAATACATGCTGCTTGTTCTCTGCCAGCATTGTAATTGACTCCACCGGCCAACAGAATACATGTCAAATGGTGGAGAGGTTTAGCTGTTGCTGGTAAAAGGAAAGGGCAGAAGTATTTGTTCTCCTTGCTCCTGACTATTTTTATCTTGAATCTTCTTTTTTTTTTTTGGTATAAGTATCTCCAAACAATAGTTGTTTACTTTGTAACATGACTGATAGAATAGGTGCACTTGAGGTAAGTCTGTGTATTCCTGTGAATACCTTCCTGATACTTAAGATACTTTGTCTAGTATTTTAAACAAGCAATTAATGATGAGATTTAGATATGTAAAACTGCTATCAGTCTATTATTTTTTCTTTCCTATTATTTATCCGGGACAAATACTTTAAAACCCACAGTTTTGTGTGCCGAGCAATCTCTTGACCTAGCATAGATTTACCAGCTGTTTTCAGATGATGTTGACAGTACCTGCCTGATGTTTTGGTGCAGCAGCAGCAGGAAGTAAAGGTCTCCTCAGCAGCGCCAGGCAGCCTCCAACACACCCTGGAGGAGAGAGTTGCCATGTACAAGACGGCCTTACAAAATGCCAAGACTGCAGGGGAGACGTCCAAAGCCCGAAGATACGATCGCGGCCTGAAGGTGAGTGAAACTTCTGCCTGATCTCACAGTGCAGACATTCTCACTGTGGAGTATTCGTTATTGTTAAGATATGGAACATTTTATGGGATGGGATAACATGAAACACAGATTTGTTTGTACCAGAGCTGCAACAATAAACTGATTAGCGGTCGACTTTTAAAATAATCACCAGCTATTTTGATAATCGATTGATAGTTTTAAGCAATTTTGTAAGGAAAAAAAGTCAAAATTCTCTGATTCCAGCTTCTTAAATGTGAATATTTTCTGGTTTATTTGCTCCTCTTTGACAGTAAACTGAATATATTTGGGTTTTGAACAAAACAGGACATTTAAGGACGTCATCTTAGGCTTTATGAATAACCCTGCTTAAGGAAAGGAACTAAATACCTCCTCCACCACTGGATAATCAACATTTACATTTTTTTTTTTTTTAATCTTAACACGTTGTGTGGTATCTCTCTGTCAAGAAGGCCTTCCAGTTTTCATTGTATTATCTGTTATTTTTATCGTCCGAGTATCACTTTTCAACTCCCAAATATGAAGTTGTATATATTCAGGAGATGGAAAAAGCAGTTTTTCAGCTGGAAACATTTTCTTAATGAGGGTTTGATATGTGAATAATGTGAGGAAATTTAAACATGCCCAAAAGCTACAGATTTGTAGAAACACAATCTGTTGGTATTCATGTGTCTGATCACAAGATTTATCTCCGTATAGAAAGACATCACGCTGTTTTTCATCCAGTAAATCAATTCTCAAAACTCATACTTGATGAGTTTTGCTCATTTTCTTGTTTCATAGTCCTTCATTACTCAAGCAATACTCTGATTTCAGACATCCTACACTAATGATTGTTACTCTCAACAGTCTCTGCAAACGATGTTAGCTGCTGTGAAAAAAGGAAGACCTGTGAACGAGGCAGAGATCCCTCCGCCTGTTGCCACTGGAGCCCCGAGTGCTGCTCCCCGTCCTGCTGTTCCCCAACGACCAGCTCCCCCTGTTCCCTCACCTTCCGAATCCAGTCCTTCTGATGAGAAGGAGAAGTCGGTGCCAGAGATTGTCACACCCAGCAGTGAAGAAGAGCAGTCATCGTCCTCCGCCCCTCCCACTCTGAGCAGCGTCCTGTCTCCAGAGGAACCTGCCGGCCAGCCTCAGACAGATGGTGCGTGTGAGTTGGATAATGTGAAGTTGTATCAGTCATCATACTGGCTATTAGAGATACAATGCGTTTAACTTATAATTTAAACTCACTTTCACTTTGTGAAAGACATGATCGTATAAAGGATATTACTACATGGGCTCAGGAACAGTTGTAAAATTGTTGTTGGTAAACACAGTTTGTTTGTAAATGATTGAATTCTGGTTTCATTTTCGTTTGACACAGTATCTTAACTATTGGAATCAGGGTTGTAGTTGAGTCTGTAATTATCACTAGTATGAATCTGTTTTTCTTCATTGACGGATATATTGAATTGTTGTCCTCTAGCTTCTCAAAATGTGATGAATGTGGCCTTTCACTGTGGTAATTGTTCTTTTTTTTTGTCCCGTGAATCCACAGCGAATGAGGCAACCAAGGCGATGCTCGTAGAGAGGCAGAAAGAATACAAGATGGCAGCTCTGAGAGCAAAGAAGCAAGGAGACTTGGAGCAAGCTCGGCTTTACTTCAAGACCAGCAAGGTGAGTAAAAAGACTCAAAACCTGAGTGACTTGTTTAAAGTCAAGTCAGTGTCTCTGGTGCAGAAATTTGTATGAGCTGTCCTGTGTTTTACATAAATTTGAATTTATCTGTGTTGTGTGCCAGAATGTTTTCTCAGTGAAAAATAGTGTTGTAACACAGTGTTAAAGGAAAGGCGATGACTGGCAATAATATGTGACCTGACAACTTCCTTGTAGTATCTGGTTCTCGAGGATTTTGTCATTTTTTAACATTTTTAAATAAAAAATTATATATATTTAGTTTTTTTGTTTTTTTTTGTTTTTTTAGGTTTCGGCAACATGCAATCAGCAGATTAAAACAGTCTCGTCTTTTCCTTGTAATTAAATAAAATATGTTTGCTGAGCTTCAACTGAATTGAATGAAAACTATTTTCTGTATTCTGTCTGTAACAATGTTTTGTTTTTGTCTGGACCTGGAGCAGCATTCAAACTATTTTGCTAAGCAGAAGGAATGTGACGGGGCTTCATTTCTGATGATGATAATAATGGTAGACAGACTGTGTTTTTAACCTGATGCCTTGCAGAGTTATTGCTAAAGAAAAAGATCCCATTTTTCTTTTTTCTTGTTCCTATTCAGAATTATGGTCTTTTATTTGTATTTATTTATTTATCTCAGTGTATATACCAGACATCAGCCATGAAACTAAACCAACTGAGATGTTAATGTCCCAAAATGTTTATATTTTATTTTATGCATGCAGTCACACATCATAATTTGTGCAGTCTTTTGTCTGAGTCTGCTGCCACAATTTCCGACTGCAGGATTTCACGCTCAAATATGTGAGACATGCCAACAATTTGGCAGTTGACAAAGACCATCATTATGTCTGACTGAGTTTGGGTTTCTGGTATTTTTTGGTGCAGAGGTTCGACGCGGTGATTGAGGCGTTGGAGAAAGGACAAGCAGTCGACCTGAGTGGCCTTCCTCCATCTCCAGGACAGGGTGAGGAACACTGGTTGTGGTGGAGGCTAAGTGTACATCTGTTTGAATGCACTCTGTATGTTCCCCCAAGACTTGATGCAAACATTGAATCCTGAGACGGCTGATCAATTTACTGCACTTAAATGCAATACAAACATTGTGTGTGTCTGGTTCTGAAAGATAAATCAATACAAGGTAGCCGTTACTAATGGCTCACTCATTATAAATGCAATAGCATACAGCTGGGTTACAACACACAAGCTATCAAACTAACATGAAACTAACAGTATCCGAGTCACAGTGGGCTAATATAACAAAGGAGTTCCCTAAAAACTTCAGTAATCCTTCAGAAAAACTGAATGCATCATAAGAAGAAACTGTCAGATGTAAAAACATAGACATAACATGGCCGTTCAGTGCCATTTATTATGTCTTTAAGTGATGCATTTCACTACTTTTTATTGTCATGGTAATTACAAAATCATCATCAGAAAAGTGGTACAACATGTTTTTATTAAGAAAGCAAACAAGCAAACTTAATTAATATATCTCTTTCATAAGCAGAATCTACAAGGTGATTAACAGGAGGAACTAGAATGACACTCAGTGAAGACCCAACAATCCACTTTAATTCATTCAAACCCAATTAGATATCAAATTAAACCCTGGATTATATTTTGAAGAGGTACAGACAATAGAAAAAACGAGTCCAGAATCTTTTGCTTTAATTTATGTCATGTTATTAGGTGCAGGAGGAGGGTCTGCTCCAGTGAAGGAACCTTCATCTGGGCAAAACATCGAGGTCACCCAACCGGTTGCAGCAGCTCCAGGTAATAATAATGTCAACGTTTATTAGCCACATGTATTCGCTATCTTCTTCTGTGCATATTAGCATGCTAATGTTGGCATTTAGCTAAATCCCTAAGTAACAGCTTCACTGCGAAGCTCTTCGACACTGTGAACATTGTCTCCTCACTCCCTCAGCTCCTGCCGCCCCATCAGCCCCTGCTGCTCCCAAAGATGTGCTGGAGGCTCTCGAGCAGAGACGAGCCAAGTACGTGGAGGCGTCCAATCAGGCCAAAGCCAGTGGAGACGACCGCAAGGCCCGAATGCACGACCGTATCGCCAAGGTACAAGGACACACTCTCTTCTGATGTTTTTTTTTTACCTTTACAGAACACTTACTGGTGTAATAAATGAAATGAAGCTGCCACAAAATGCAACAAAATATGAATCTGAGTTTTCATCTGTATAATGTAGCTGAAATTTAATGAGTTAAACGATATCGATCTTTTTATAGCTTATTTTGTCAGATAGTTTATGTGTCTATAGAGCAATTCATTTTAAAGACGCCATGACCGAAATTTGTCATGTTTATGATGACATTTAAATCTTAAAAATGTATATACGAATAAATAAAACCAGCAGAGACATTTAATGCTATGAATAGCCAAAACAATAACACTAACAATAACAAAATCACTGTATTTGCTCGGCTGTGTTTAAATATTCAAACTCTCTCCTCCTGCAGCAATACCAGAGTGCCATCCGAGCTCACAAATTAGGAAAAGCGGTCAATTTTGAAGAGCTGCCTGTTCCCCCTGGTGAGATCATTTTGTGATTCATGTTTATGGGTTGACAGTGTAACTTCCAAGATTCATTTAGCTCCGTAAATTTGGATTTGATTGTGTTTCTGGTTCTGCAGTCCTGGAGTGGTACTTTGTACTGTCAGTGAGATATGTACATGACCAAAAGAGTGAATCCAGATGGTGTGATTTGATGGTCAGACTGTGAATTTGCTTTCATCTTTCAGGTTTTCCTCCAATCCCAGGCCAGAAGGCGACAGGAGCCGAGCAGGGATTTGTTGCTGCTCTGGTGGCAGCTGACAAGCTTGCCTCCACTGATAATGTGGAAATAGCAGATGATGATGATGAGGAGGAGAAGGAAGAGGAGGTGGGCTAGCATCAGGATATTTTTTATTTATTTACGTTTTTGTGGATAAATCGATGATGTGTGATTTTTTAATTTTTTGTGTGTGTCTGTGTGTTTTAGTCTAAGCCTGCTGCTCCAGAAGAGCCAAAAAAGCCCACTTTAGATGTCGCCGCGGCAGGTCACAGAAGGAAAAGGACTCCTTCAGCTTCACCTGACAGAACAGCGACCAGGGAAGGACTCTCACCAACAGGTCAGTGTGAATGGGAAACAACATATCCTCCAAGACACTCGTGTGAAGCAGGTCATAGAAGTCCATTTAACTTCCGTGATGCCTAAAAAAATCAGAATATATCCAAACGCTTTTATACTGGTATTGACATGGGCCCCAAAAATAAGTCAGTATTGTTCCTATTTTAAAACTACATCTCCTAAAGTTGTTTACAACCGCTTTACATAAAATTTTCTGTCCGTCTTCGTCCTCCAGCGGTTCAACAGCTGGAGTTCCTGGAGGGCAGGAAGAAGCAGTATATGAAGGCGGCTCTGCAGGCGAAGCAGAAGAACGACATGGAGCAGGCCAAGGTTTTCCTCCGCACCGCCAAGGGCTTCGACTCCATGATCGAGGCAGCACGTAGCGGCAGAAATGTGGACATCAGCACGGTGAGCAGACAGGAGATTTACATGATACCAATGTCATTTATATCACTAAATTGGGATACTTTGGTAAAATCTTACTGAAATGAGACCACGGCAGTGCTTGGATTAAAATATCAAAAGAAACATTTTCTGGGTGATGGGGACACATGAGCTCCACTGTGGCCAACCCTCCCTGTGCTGTGCCTGTAGGTGCCGTCGCCCCCTGGTGACGAAGACGAGGACTTCATCCTGGTTCATCACAGTGACGTGCAGATCTCGGAGAAGGCAGAGCAGGTTTACACTCAACTGGCCAAGATCCTCAAAGAGCAGTATGAGGTAAACTGAAAGATGTTCATGATTGCAGATTAGCATGTTGTTGTGTCCACAGTTATTAATCAAGATTATTATTTTGAGAAGAAAAGCGTGTTATCAAGAATTTGTACACATCAATTACTTAGTAATGAAATATTGATTACAACCATTTTAGAGTTTACAAAACAAACTGAAACCTTTTTGTCATACAAGTAAACTACTTTAAACATGTTTGAACTCCATTGTCTCTGTCTGCATCATGTTCAGATCTTCCATCGACCAGAAGAAACTTTAATAACTCCAAAATCCAACATTTTCATCTCTGTGACAAAGTTTCCAAATCCTGATGCCAAAAAAAGATCATAGATTCCCGCTCTGGTTGCTCTGTGCTGTTCTTGTCTTACTGTAAAGACAAACATATTCTTTGAGATTTCTGAGTTTTCTTTCCTTCTTTTAGAAATGTATGACTCACTCCAAGCAATTCACACACCTGGGGAACGTCACCGAAACAACAAAGTAAGCAGAAACCTGTTTTTTTATTTAGTTTATATAGAAAACTACAAATGTAACATGTTTGTGTGTCCTCGCCGCAGGTTTGAGAAGATGGCGGAGAGTTGTAAGAAGAGCCTGGAGGTGCTGAAGCTGGCTCAGTCGAGAGGTCTGCCTCCTCCTAAACATCACTTTGAGGAGAGGTCGTTTCACACTGTCAGGTGGGCACTTGTTTGTTAGATTACACTGCAAGTTCAAAGTTAACTCAAATTTTACTCAAATTTGAAGCAGGTAAACCATAAGAACTGATAACTCTACTCCAGAGCAGAGCCCCTGTCACCTCTCATTCAAGTTTTCTTTCATTTTTGATTTAACTGTGTTTGTACTTCACATAGATGCCAAAGCAATTAATCCCTCATAGCTTTTTCTCCGTGTTTTCCTGGTTACTTATTTTCTTCTTCCTTCCCTTTCAGGATATTTCCAGAGCTGAGCAGCACTGACATGGTTATTGTTATCGTCAAAGGGATGAATCTTCCTGCTCCGAGTGGTAAAAACTAAAACCCTCACCTATCAGTCCGTATATACAGTAGAGGAGGTCCACATGGTGTCTGGAAATACTGGAGAACAAATGGTTTTATACACCAGTAAAATTTTAGCACATTAAAATGATAATTTCTTGCTTTGCCGTGTTTCTAGTGAAAAATTCAACCTTAATCTGAATTAAAAATCTTCCAGTTATTTTTACCTTACATGTTTTCTGTGTTGTGAATTTAGTTTTGTTGTTGCTAGAAATGGCATTGTTGAACAATTTGTTCAAACAAGAGTTTAAAAAATTAATTAATGTAAACATTGGAGGAAAAGCACACACTGGTTGATGCTTTGTGTTGAACTTTCCCCTTCAGGAATCCAAACAAACGATCTGGATGCCTACGTCAAGTTTGACTTCCCGTACCCGAGCACGGTGAGAGACGTCAGCTCGTTGTCATTTTCACAGCCGCCTCAGGCTGCTGAGACGATTCATACTGGCGACTTCTCTCTTTAAAGTGTTTGCTTTCTTGTTTTGTCACCAGGAGCAGCCGCAGAAACATAAAACAGCAGTCATCAAGAACACTAACTCTCCAGGTGAGACGTGAACATTGCTGTAGATTTGTGTGTCATGTTTGTATCAACAATGTGGCTCTGCGGTTACATTTCTTCCCAAATAGATGTGAAAAGTTTTTATTTTCAGCTTATGTTGTACTCTATATTATTCAACATTTTATATTTCATCAAGGAAATACTATCTAGTTATCTACTGTGACTTTTGTGTCAGTTTGTCTAAACTAGAGTATCAGAACATATTTAAGTTTCACAGGAATGGACACAAAACTCTTGATAAATGTGATCCTAAGAACTATGAAAATTATTGCAAATGTCCTTTTTTTTTACTATATGTGTAAATAAAATAATAATAATAAAATTATAATTAACAATCCATTTTAGGTTAATATGAATATTGAATCACCTTGTGGATTTAATTTACAAAAGGGTTGTTTGTAAACTAATAACTTCAGAATTTCAGGTAGAAAGAAATACAAAATCAAACTGTATTTATTGTTTATTTGCCTGAAACAGTTTATGTGTGAAGTCTCAGAACGCTGCATCTCTTTTCACCAGAATATAACCAGAGCTTCACCCTGTCAATAAACCGTAACCACCGCGGCTTCAGGAGGGTGGTGACGTCAAAAGGCATCAAACTGGAGCTGCTGCACAAAGGGTGAGTCACAGAGAGACAGACTGCAGGGCGACATCCTCGCTGAGCTGCTGGAACAAATGTTCAGACTTCAGTCTCATAATCAACCACAGCGCCGAAGGTAACGGTGCGTTTCACTTGGTCGCCTGTCGCTAAGAGAGTCAGAGAGTGAGGAAGGAAGTCGGTGATGGACTCCCATGATCCCATGCTATTTTACAACACCGAAGCACATCTTTTGATTTCACTGTTTTGATTTAGAGAGCAGCAGGAAGTACACACTGCGTTTTAATGCATTAACAAAGAATAGTCTCCTGGATGGTTCCTGCAACTGTCAAAGGAAAGCAACTTTTGACACTTTCACACCGAAATTAGCTTGTATATGCAGATTTTTTAAATCGGATTTTCACATCAACAGTGGACGAGTTCGCCTTTCTGTCATATTTTTTCCTTGTGTGTCACCTTTGTCATTACGAGTGCACCAGAAAACCAGGGAATAGTAGAAGCAGCAGATCATATATCTAATCAGACCACATCCAGAAGATGTTAAACTTGTTTTAAAAAGTTTAAATCAATAACATTCTGAATTACACACATCATTTTTCCAGAGCTGATAACGGAAGTTGATAAGGAGTGAGACATCTTGCTTCTTTTCTCATCTTTGTTGAGAGGTTACTTTACTTCCATTCATGTCTGAGTAGCTAGAAATAAGCTGTACATTTTTACTGTGTTGGGACTGCAGTGGTGACGTTGTCGCTGTGTGTCATCTCACAGTGGTTTCTTGCGGAGCGACAAGCCGATCGGGTTCGCCCTCCTGAAGCTGGACAAACTGGAGTCACAGAGTGAAATCAGGGAGATCGTAGAGGTGAGTGATAAAAGTCAGGAGGGAGTGTTGCGGGTGAGTCTGATCCTCAGTCGACGGCTTGCGAGCCTGTAAATGTCGGTAACTTTAATCCTCGCGTCAGGTGATGGATGGCCGAAAGCCCACAGGAGGTCGCGTTGAAGTGAAGGTCCGACTGCGGGAGCCTCTGAGCGGACAGGACATGCAGACGAGCACCGAGCGCTGGCTGGTGATCGACCAGTCACAGGTAACATGAAAGAAACAGTGTTCGTATTTCTGCACCTCGACAAACGTGAGATTCTGTCAGACTTCTGATGTTGGTTCTGTTTTATCTCCAAGGTTCTCGTTTAGATGCTGCTGAAAGATTAAAGATGATTTCAAGATAAAAGGTAATTTTTTTTCAACTGTTTTGAACTACATTTTTATTTTCGGTGAACTTGTTCTTTAAAAGTGGGAGTTCAAGGATACGTTCGAGTGTATTTGTGTCACCTCACTAACAACATCTCCTTTGTCTCGCAGATAAAAGGCACTCAATCAAAAACACTCAGAGGATAGAGGATGGAGTTTGGGATGTGATGAGGACGGTCTGTTGGACTCAGACCTAAACGGGTCTTTGACTTGTCAAAACTTTTGCACATTTGCGACACAAGAGCTCCCTTTCACACTGCAGTCCACCAGGAGGAGACATGGAGCTGGTTTGTGGTAGGTCAGCTGGTCTCTGGGGACGTGAACCTTGAGTCTGTCTTCAGTCTGACTAACAGACACGTCTGATGGACACATATTTTTGTCCTAACCAAGGGGAAGGTTGTTTTCTTGTTTGAATCACCACAGATGCATCAGGCTGACGAGGTGAAGGCTCCTTGAGAGATTCAAACCAGAGAAAACTTCAGTCTCCTGGAGGACGGCAGGCAGTGTGTCCTCTGCTAAAGGGGCTCAGCGTCGAGCTAACCTGATCCTGCTGCCCGACATGACTCTAGTTAATATATCAAAGGATGTGTACATATTCCTCATATTATACAGCTCTGGTATCTAGAACTGCACCTATGCACTAATACCAAAGTAATCACTGTTGCTGTAAAATCCTGCATATTTGAAAATCGCCTTTATCTGCCAAACCTGTTACGATGACACGAGAGCTTCAGATGTGACGGGCTGTTTTTATGATTTCGACACACATTTCAGCTGGTTTGAGAACGCAGGCAGATGCAGCACATACAGTAGACTCATAGACGTTTTACAGGAGCAAGCCAAGAATTATGATACTATACAAGGTACGATTATATGATTATAGTAGAGACCACACTCCCTTTTGGCACCTTTTACTTGGACTAATATTTCCTCACTGTGGTCACTAAACTGCACTCTCACTTACCTGTGGCTTTAGGTGTGTTAGATTTATATTTGTCTTGTTTACACTCGATAGCACAGAATCACAACTGAGCTGATCTGAGAGTTTCAGTCGAAAAAGTTAAATATTAATTTTATCTTCAGATGATGAAGTGGTTAAAAAGTGATGAAGCGAGAGTCAGGACACTGTTAGCTTAGCTTAGCATAAATACTTGAAGCAGGGGGAAACTGTTAGCCCCATTCTCTCAAAAGTTAAATAATACACCTGCCAGCACCTCTAAAGTTCACTGATTAACCACTGTTATCTTATTTGTTTAATGCTGAAGCAGAAATGTAAAAAACAAGAAATTGTTTTCAGACGGAGGCTCGTGCTGTAAATATTTCTTGGCGACTAGCAGCGAGGAGCAGTGACTTCCTGGAGTCTCTGCTGGTCTCCATTGAGTCTACTGTAGAGGTGCGGGCAGGTTTATTATTTTAAACATCGGACAGAGCCGGGGTAGCTGCTCCCCCCCGCTTCCACTCTTTATGCTAAGCTAAGCTAATCGCCTCCCGACTCCTGCTCCACCTTTAAAACACACACACACACACACACACACACACACACACACACACACACACACACACACACACACACACACACACACACACACACACACACACACACACACACACACACACACACACACAAAAGATAGTTCTGTTGATCTTCTCATAAATACATTAAGTTTTTCCTTTAAATGTAACTCATTTTTAAAACTATGCATCAGATGTCTCATGCAGCAGATACTATTAGGATCTATCCTTCACCTTTTCTCTTTTAAAAAGGGCCAGTTCACCCGAATTACAGACAGCGTGATAGTTTCTAAACTGGAGCGATACAAACCCACCCACATTCAAGGCTTTAAAATATAATATTTAAAATACTTAACAACAGTATCAAGATTGATAGTTGATTTTTGACCTAAGAAATCCAACTGAGAAAAATTGTGTTCAAGGACAATAGACTACATTCACACGGCAGCCATTTTTCTGCTCAGATGTTGTACTGCTGTGCTCCAGGTTGCATGTCGTATAAATATAGGGAATCTGACAATTTGTTATCATTTCACCTCTTCATTTATGAGCAAATGAAGAGCCAATGGATAGTACAAATCTGGAGGGACATTAGGTCATATTTCAAGGTAAAACAACATATTTGCTAACCTATTCGCTTAACAGCTAACTGTAGCTTTCAACAACATCCTAGTTATTAATACCATTTGATAATGTTGCACAGTTTGGTATGAAAGTTCATCTTGGAGACATTTATTTAAGCCTGGAAGCGAAACGCACTGGATGTAATTAAATGGTAACGTTAGCTAGGCATTTGTTGAATGCTAACGTTAGCTAAGAGGTTGTCAAGTATGTTGTTTTACCTTGAAATGTGGCCTGATGTCCCTCAAGATTTTTGCTATCATCTTTTCAGTTGCTGATCAGTTAGGAAGCAGTGAAATGATAGCCATTTGTCAGACTTCCCTACATTTATAGGACCTCTGATCATCACATTATTATGTTCAAAATAACATTAAGATGTTCAAAATTAAAAAGTAATATTTTTTTGTAGTTATTTGAGTGAATTCACCCTTTAAAGTTTCAGCTGCAGCATTGAAATAAGAAGCCATAACAAACATACTGAGCCAACTACATGAACACCAATTCCAACAGGTTTACCTCAACACTGTCTGCAACGTTATTTATTAGCCAAACGTCACTGTGGTCACAACATTTCTCCTTTTGTTGGCAGTTTTAACATCATGAATCATCGTAACTGAAGTTTACCATGAACATCGGCCTGAATGATTACATCATACTGTTACCCATCATCTCATTTTCTGTTTAAACATTTTGTTCACCTACTTCTTGTTTACGAAGATGAATGATGTCACGTTTATATTTACAAAATGCTACAAAAATAATCTCAAACAGGATCGAGGCTATATTTTGTTTTTAATTGTGGACTGAATTTGCCTTCCCTGCTTAAAAATGTACCAATTAAAAACACCTTGTTTTAATTTCACACTGTCATGTTTTTTTTTAAAATTATTTGTGCTTGTCTTGTAGTAGAAATATCTAATACTGACCAGAAAGCAAAAACTAAACACTCGTTTCAATTTTCTATAAGTTTTTATTTTACATATACTACAGTTTTTTGATAAAGACCACTTTTCTTGACATTTGTAGTGTAAAGGAAAAAAAAAAGATGTACAGGGTTTTTTGGCTTTTCAAACATTTTTGACTGATGTTTATTTAAAAAAAAGAAAATTATATTAACAAAACCCAGTCAATGACAGAACTGAATGTTTTTTTGTTTGTTTCATCCACAAACTAGAAGATACAACTGTTAAAATGCAAAGTTGATTTGCTCTGGTCACCGTTTCAAGCTTGTTTCTGTTTGCATGCAGTGTTATAGATTTGATAGTAACATCTTACAACTGAATACAAAAAAAAAGAAAATGCTACTTTTTCAGTCAAACAAATTGCACCTTTTCTTTTGGATTTAGGACACATATTGCACACGTCAGAAAATGCCAAAATAAGATGTAACAGAAAACAGGAAGTCAGAAAAATAAATCCTCGTGTCTCCTCCTCTTCGTTATGCTAATTTATAAAAACAGAAACTGCAGCTGATGGACGTCACACAGTGAAGACACAGTGATTGAGATACACCAACTCTGGTATGATCACAGTAATAAACCCAGAACTGGTGACCTTTGACCTCTCATTCAGTCTTTACTGAACATTTGAATCAGCTTCGCTAACGTTGCTACAGTAGCTCCTAAAATACTTCAAATTGAGTAACAAACGAATACAGAATAGCTACAAGTCTAATTGAAACTCGTTGAAGCGTCGGCTCTTCTGCAGATTTTCATGTGATTGTCTGATTCTCACTTGTGATGACGATTGTTTTTCTCAGTGAAATGCTTCAACAAAACCTCCTGTACTGTGTCGACAGCACTTGTTGTGTATTAGCCCCTTCTGGTTTTATATTAGCATGATTAAAGATGGAGATATTTGCCATAATGCAGATGATTACTGTACAGAGCATTTTTGACATGACAGGGTGATTTTTTTTTTTGGTGATTAGTTTAGCCAGATAACATAAAAACACACTTTGCAGATTTTAACAGAAACAGGAGGAATACATTCTTATATTTTTTTCCAGGTCCATGTAGCTGAAGGAGAGCACAGTCCAGAGCAGAGAGAGAAACTGTTTGTAGATACTCAAACAGTTGAGGCCTTTTGAAGACGACACTTCAGCGATCTAAAGGGTTCCTACACACGTCTGGAGCACGATGATCATGATGATTTTAGGGCTTTGGAAGGACAGGAAGTTGCAGGAAATGTAAGATGAAATACATTCAGCTTCAGGTCAAACTATTTTCTGCAGGAACCCTCGATCTTTACAAACTTTTCTAAACAGACGTCTTCCAGGACACCCCGACGCTCGCTTCAACTCTCCTGTAAATGGCTTAGAATCCAGTGCACTGCTTCTGCAATTTAATACAGCTCTTATATATTTATTTATATATATTTATACTGTATATATATATATATCTTTACATCTTCAACAGTTATTCTCTTTGTATGATTAAAAAGACCAAAATAACTCGAGTGGCTTTTCCAGCCACTGCCGGACAAACAACAAGCTCCTGTGACGTTTGAGATGATCGATGAGATTAAAAACTGATTTCCTTTCTTCTGATTTTCAGCTTTATGTACAGATTGAGTTTATCAATAAAGCATTGGAACCTTTTTTTTTAATATATAATCAGCTGTCTACTGTAGGACGAAAGGGCTGTCAGAGTTAACATGTAATCTTATTTCACAGAGTCACTTCAGTAATACTGTCTTTAACTGGAGGCTACAGATGCAGAGTTAATAATGGAGGAGAAGTCGTCACGCCTATAAAAATATGTACAACAGGTCTGTGTGTTTGTCCATGAAGTAAAGCATCTGGTGAAATCGATGAGTAAAGCTTAAGAGGTGAAGCCGAACTGTTTTTTTTTTTTCCTTTCTTCTTTTTCTTCTCGCGTGATGAATCGCTGCTGCAGGCACTGAGCACCACGGTGCAAGAACAAACAAAACCAAAACCAAAAAGAAAAAAAAAATCACCACACAGACGCACCTTCCAGCTCCTCTCGATGTTTCGCAGAGGAAGAGTCCAGACTTCTCAGCGGTGAATACGAGTCCCCCTCTTCTCAGAGCATCCGTGCTACACAGAGGCCTTTGCAGATATTATTCAGAGTTCAGTGATTCAGGACCCCTGGCTGCCACAGTGACATTGGAGTGATGGGAGCTACATACAGAACCTATGAAAAGCACTCGCCCTTCTTTGAATTATTCACGTTTGATGGTTTTACGACTTTATTCAAAGTAGATTAAAAGTGGCTTTTTTCACGCTGTGTGCGTCGAGTCCAGTGCGTCGTCTCTGCCAGTGTTCACAACGGGGGGCTGCAACGGCTGCAATCTAATGCTTGTGGGGCAACTTCTGATTTTAGTGTCTGATTTTATGATCATAATTAATTAATATAACTTTACTAGAAATCAGTAAAAAAATGGTCTTTTCTACTGATCTGTGTCAAAAAAGCCACAAATCTACTTTGCTTCAATGTTGTCGCGCAATCAAACTTATACTTCAAAGGAGGGTTAGCACTTGTTATAGGCGCTGTAACACCACCCTGGGGTCAGACAGTTCGATCTCTGGTGCTCACTTCCTGCTCGGAGCGCCTCGCGTGAACACCAGAGATGGATCGGAGCCCCCGTCAGGTGAGGTTCACTACACGGAGCTTCCTCAGGCCCCAGACGGCCTCTGGAGCAAAACAGACGGTGGTTTTGGATGCATAGGTTCGACTTGAGGAATGCTACCCCGCCTGGCACGGCACACAGTTTTCGGGCTCTTTCGAAGTGCAAACGGTTGGAGGGAGATGACGGAGGACGGGGCTGTGAGGTGACGTCAGAAAGTCAAAGAAGATGAAGACACCTAGGAGATGATTTCCAGGATGTAGAAGACCAGCTCCATGACGACCGGGCCCTCGCTCAGCTGACACGCCCCGCTGTGGATGACGGGGATCAGAGCGCTGTCCAGGTCGCTCAGGTACTGAGGCAGGAGAGGCTGGCCGTTACTTCCTGCCAGGTAACCCACCTAGAACCATGGATACTGGAGTTAGACTATCAGGGAACATTTCAGTTCAGTGGGTTTGTTCTCTAAAATCCAAAAGTGTGTTTCAGGCGGCTTTTAGAGCTACAGATTCAATAAATTATTGATTATTATTTATTTATAGAAGATGTTAAAAATAAAGATAACAGCCGTAAAACTCAAAGTATTAACTTTTTATTGATACAAAACTGAAACAGCTCTGCTGAAACCAACACGGTTGTGTTTTTTAACTTATATTTTGTGGTTTGTACATTTAAATGTCCTTGTTTTTTATATCTTGTCTTCTGTCTGTTATTTCTCCTTAATTCTTTTCTTCCACCTCCAAAGATCTTTGTTTTAGAAGCTTGTGTGCTTGTTTGGTTTTGATTATTGGAATAATTTAGTATTTTATGCTGGATAACAAATCAATTAACAAATTACTTCACCACTAACTTACAATAACGCACAACAATAGCTGTATCAAACAGAAACACCCTCCTGACATGTTTGCTCATCTACAATTACCCCCAAAAAGACAAAAAGTGGCTGTAACATCTGAACCCACCTGGTCAGAGTCCAGCGTGACTCTCAGCCCCAGTTTGGCCATCCCGTCCTCCTTCAGCAACTTCAGGTGCGGACAGAGCGCCATGCAGAAAGCCCTCGCCACATTCTCCGTCAGCCGGCTGTGGTCGGCCGGGTCACTCAGACCGTTGGGTTGATCTTCACTCTGGAGGAAAAACACCTGAAGGGAAACAAAGAAACACAATAATAATTTGCCTCGCATGAAGGGAATTTAAGAGCAAAAATATAGTGTCACATCCGAATGCATTTTTGGTTTTTAAAATCCTGTGTGGTGGTTTGATTTTGATATTAATGCTCAGTAAAATGAGCAGTATGAGTGTTTTGGTGCATCGTACCTCTGTCCAGCGGATGACTTTGCCGTTGGCTTTGAACTCCGATCCGTGGAAGATCTTGACGCTGGTGATGGACTCCATAGACTTCCCATCGATGGGACTGATCACGCTGAATAACCAAACACACAAAACAACAGAGAGCTGAATGAAACAAAGTTTGCTGAGGACTCAGAAACAGAGAATACAAGTACATGTAAAGCAGAAGTAAAAGAAAATGTTTTGTTTCTATATGCTGCATGTTCCTGTGCTGCTTTTCATGTGTTGGAGAGCTAAAGACAATGTTCTTCTCTGGTGGACAATTAAGTTTTTTTCTCTTCTATCAAGAACAAAGAATGATGGCAGCAGACTGGGTGAACGTGAAATGAAGGTAAAAGCAGCGTCTGTGCAGAGCATATCCTGCTAATGAAGTGATAGAGGATCTTGTGAACGGCCTCAATTATATTTAATAGTGAAAAGTTGCATTTAAATCCGCAGATTTTATCAGACTGCTGTAAAATTGATTGCGTCGGTCTGTATCTCAACGACACGTCAAACCAAATTATTCCACCCTGCTAAGATTTTCCCTCCAGAGGCCTTCTCCGAGCATGCATAATGAGTTTTTATGGCAAAGTAGTAAATGCAGCGGTCGGGAAGCTATCAGTTCAATTGTCCGTGACATAAATGCATCTCTTCCAGCCTCCTCTTCTCGTCTGTTCGTGTTCTTTTCCTGTCTCACCCCTTGTTGAAGTTGTGGTCGTCCTCCGTCCACTGGATGTGGACCAGCTCCTGGTTCTCCTCCTGGTCGGCTTTACCGCACGTGATGGTGAAGTCCTTCATGTCCCTCAGGGCTTGCCGTAAGGAGTCCATGGTCTCAGCTGTGATCTGGATCATCACACCATCTAATGGTGGAGAGAAAAGATCACTTACTGGGATCAGTGCTAAAATAGATGAGTTGAACTGCAAGAAATCAACAATTTTTTGATCATTCAAGTTGGAAACTACAGCGGTTTTAGCCTCAAGTGTGATGCTGCTGTCGGGGCTGAGCTTGGAGATTTTATAGAAAGCCTGTTAAAAATTGCAGGTGTGAAGCTGAATAGTTGTTTGTGGAATCATTGGATGGGCAACACTGTGCGTTTCTGGAGACTGACACTCTCTCTCCAGAAATGTGAGAAATGTGTGTTTCAAGACCTTTTGTGAGGAAGCTTTATACAAATAATATTTCAGTATTTTTACAGCCAACACGTAGTTTGTTGTCACAGTTCTCACCTTCCACGATGCTGGTCTTGGCTAAGAAGCCCGACGAGGCTTTCAAAGCACCACTGAACACAAAGAAACAGGCTCCAGTAACTGTTGAAAATACAAAGAGGGGAAAAAGCAAAAAAAAAAAATGTCAAGCTTCAAGAATCGACCGCTGACATCTGAGGTCAAATTATTTTCAGGTAAACAGACAAAGAGAAATAGTAACAGATTTCTCCAGATATTAAAACCAGATGGAGTGAGAGACGAAGGATGTGATTTATTTGTGTGTCAGCACCTTTGCGCGGCTGGTGATGGATGCTGATGGCCTGCGTCTGGTAGTTCCCGTCATCGTTTTGGACGCAAACCAGGTGAGAGTCGGCCCGGTCGTTGAAGCACGCCCCCATGGCCAGCACGTGTTCGTTGGACTTGTTCATGGCCTTCATCAGCTGCAAGGACAAATAATATCCATGTCTAATTAAGCTGCCCTTTGGGTGTGTGTGTGCTGAGGAAAATGGGCTTAACAGAGCCTGCCCGGTTAAGCCTAATTGCAGTGGGCTTGTGGGTAAAGACCTCGAGTTAAATGGGATGGCGCTGAGATGACAGATTGTGGAAAAAGACACTGACATGGGTTGATATCAATAGTTGAAAGATCCCGCATATTAAGTCCGCTAAATCCCCTGCCTCTGCGTCTCTTTGAAGCCACCCTTTGCAAATCAGAAATAAAACTGAAAATCTGGAGGGTTTTAACCACTTGCTGCGCTAAAGGCTCGCCTGCAAGCTGTTGAGAAACGGTCCCCACTTCACATTACTGGGTTCCCATCTGTTACTGCATCAGCAGCCAAACGCTACAACCGGCACCACTCTCTCTGCCACTTCTTTCTTTCTCAGCCACATGGAGCCGTGTGCGTATCACTTCATCTGCTCGGACATTCATTCACACCCTCGAGGCAGCAGCAGCAGCAGCGTTATAACAAGTGGGCAGCCCACGCCTCATGTTCAGCTGCAGGGACCCTGGGGAGTTTGTCACACATCACCTACACAGAAGGAACATGTGTGTGTTGATGTGCAGGCAGCTTAATAGGAGCCTCCTCCACGGATGTCATTAGTGAGGTGGAGGGTTTCATTTTGTTGGAAAAATGGGGAAAATATGGGAAATAAAGCTAAAATGTGCAACATATGAGACAAAACTAAAGCAGAATTAAATCCATCTTCTGAATGGGAACTGTCAAGGAAGTGATCAGTATAAACAGAATATAGAGACAGGGGATTTAAAGAAAAAGCCAAAACAAACATCCTATTCACTGGAACGCTCTCTTTTCATTCTCAGAGCCGTTCAGTGACCCTACCCTCCTGTATGAACGCATCTGCATTTGTCTTGTTTCTCCACTTATTCATCCAGGTTTTAATTTGTCACATCTCTGTACATGTGAAATCGTCTGGTAACCATGCATGAGTATTGTATAAATTATGCGATTCGTGTTCGTTTCTGACTCCTCATTAAAGAGTGAGTGAAAGGTAGCGACTACACAGTAATTATCCACCTGTGATATTAAAAGTGAGGTAAAAAAAAGCCACTTTTTCATCCTGTTTCTACGCGTTTGTTATTATTCATAACATGAGGTGGAAGCATAATGCTCACTATGGTTCCAGCTTTTAGGATACATGAGGATTTCCTGCTTTTGTCCGTTTATATCTTATTAAATTAAATATCTCTGGGTTTGGATCAAAACAAACACTTATCATGTTCGCTGGGCTCTGGGAAATGTTTTCAAAAAAAAATTCTCGTTGGCTGTAGCTATAGTGTATCTTTATATAGTACATTTTCTAGTTTATGGGTAAAATACCCGGGTGAGAAGGCCTGTTTTTGGGTAGTTAGAGGACTTAAATACCTGCGAAATCAAGTGAATTCTTACATTAATGCAAAAATCATATAAAAATTGACTGTAAATCTGCAAAATTATACTCATGTGTGACACCAGATAACATTAATATATAAACTGAAGCATTAAAGAGCTGCATGATTTCCCCACTGATGATGTCCAATTAATGTGTTACCTGTCAGCCCACATAACTTCATGTTTCTAGCACTTATAATGAAAAAACTACAGATGTGAGAGCCACCTCGTTTTCAGCTGGTAAGTCATGTTGACACTCACCTCATTGTAGCGATTACTGGGGATCTTAATGCTCGTCTTCCTCACCTCCATGTCCACAACCAGACCTTTCACCACCGGCAGCGTGTACTGGTAGTTACGGAAGTCCTACGACAGAGATAGACAAAAAGATGAGGACATGAAAACTGTTGTTTTTTTTTAATTCATACATCTGCAATTTAACTAAATTAAACAGGGTCTTAGAGAAACACTGAGCATAAAATAAAAACAAATCAAAGCACCTACAGGGGAACACTTCCCTGTTTGACAAAATCATCAGACTTCACACAGAATTCACAATTTTTTGAAAACGCATGAGGCAAATATTGTTTTTCAGCGACCTACAGCGGCTCTTCAACTTTGAAAAATAAATAAAAACAAGAGTACAGGAAGAGAAAACAAACAAAGCACTTACTGCGAGCAGATTCATGATAGTGTGACCGGTCTCTCCGAAGAGGGGTTTTCTGAAGCGGACACTGAACAGTGGACACGGATAAACTGCGAAACAAAATGTTCAGTCATTGATGAATCAATGATAGAAATGTGTTGCCACTAACATGTTGCCTCTGAGTTTTAAAGTCACGGCTTCTCATTTTCATTCATCAAGTGTCTCTTTCAGTTGTCACAATTTCCTCAGCAAAATAATTTTAACATCTATCCATAACATCAACTTTGTCTGTAGAGGCTCCCCCCCCTTTTTTCTCAGTGTACTGTAGTGTTATATTACAGATGTGGGTCTCTATTTTCTGCATGTTGTGTGTATGTAAATATTTCTGTGTCACCTTTTATGATCATTTAGTTGTTTCTTTAGTTTCTATGTTTTGCCTTTCATGTTATGATCTGGGTAGAGCTGCAACAATGAGTGCATTGATTGGTTAGTCGGTGGAAACAAAATTAATCGCCGACAACTTTGATAATAAATATCCCTGCTCATTTGTTTATTATATTTGATTTATTAATGTATTTCATAAGTCTCAGTTCTGGGTCTATTTTTGTTTTGAGGTGTTTCCAGGTTTTTTTCATGTTGTTATTAACTGCACAACTTGTGTTTCCTGTGTTTTCTGTCCTCTCGGCTCATAAATGCAAATGAGCTGAACAAGAGACCCCACACACACATATCAAATACAGTAAACTGTGCCTGCAGTTAGGAGGAACGCTCCTAATCCACGAGTGAAAAATAAGACTGCTTTTTTCTCCAGCAGCTAAAGCTCCTTAGATGACTATTTTTAGCCTTATCTCAGCAAACAGCTGGAAATAAGATCTCACCACAAACTCATTAGCAACGAAAAACTTATCTCAGCTTCCATCTGCACTTCTGCAGGGATCTGAGAGCCGACGAGCGACTCAACCTTCTGCTGGTCACTGCTTCAGGTAAGTGCCTGTGTGGGAACTACACAGTTTGTGAGGTGGATTAATTTCATGGTGATGCTAACAATTTGTGTTTAAGAGCCTCAACTGTACGTGGCTTTGTTAATGTATTCTATCCGAGCTCGCTGGAAGCAGGCAAGAGGCTTAGCAGGGCCAGGCAGCGCTGTGTGCTGGCAGGTCTGGCTGTGAGAGAAGGAGGATTTGGTGGAGACGAGGCTCTACGATAAAACCCCTCACAAGACTTCCTGGTTCACGTGGGAAGTTGTGAGAAACATATGAGAGCAGGCTGGTATGATGTCTACAGGCTTCTTCTGACAACTGACAAGCTGAGCTCTCAAGATCAACGTGGATCTTAATATGTTACCATGAGAAAGCATCAAACCATTTCAGGACACTTGCGCTCTTTGCTTCCCTTTCAAACAAAATCAACTTTGTGAGGTTTGATTCCTACACTTGATAGAAACAAATAATCTTTGTTAACTGAAATACTAAACAAAATGCAGCAGATCTGACACAATTTAAATCTGAGGCCCTGCAAATATTCACTTCAGTTGCATTTCCTATTTGGTCTCCAGCCAGCTCTGACAGATTTGCAGGTCAAAGTTTTGTGGTTGTGCAAAGTCAGCGAATAGACACACTGATGCACGACTTATTAGTTTAGGCTGTTTTATTATTGTGTTTAGTGCAATAATACACCGCCAGACTACAAACTGTAACGTGGAGCTCACAGACTTTTTACAGTTTGTGACTGAAGATCAATATTTATTTCTATTACATCACATCCTCTTTTGGGACCGTGAGCAGGGAGATACTGTTGAGTGGTAGACTAATGTGACTGACTGTCTTGGTTGCAGCGATACATTGGTGTATGAAATCTGATGATTATCATTCCATTAACATTTGCTTATTTATAGTATTAAATTCTACTGTATTGTTGTTATTAAAAAAATATATATTTCAAGTTATATCAAGTTCCAGGTCTGTCAGTAGATAACACGCTCTACCAGGTGAGCTACGGGGCGCCACTAATCTTTTTATCACTAGTCTTCTTTTTATCAAATGGGGAAAAAAATGTTTTGTAAAAAAAAAAAACAACAAAAAAAAAAACATATTTTCAGTTCCTCTTCTTCATGTCTTCAGTTCCTGTCTAAAATCATTCTGACATTGGAAAAGAGCCTCAAATGTTTCCCAGCCTCACACAGGAGATCTGGTAGAACTTAGAGCTCGATCAGGAGACAAAAAACAGGAACTTCCTACCACCCTGCAAGCCAGCATGCACAAAATAATTAATACGACGAATGAATTCAGTTGTCTGCACTAAATTTGTTTGAAAAAGTGGTACGATAAAAAGGAAATTAGAACATCTATGTTTTGATGACAACTGGAGAAAAAAATGACCAGCTTGTGAAGTTCATGTGATATAACTGAAAGCCCTAAAAGGACTCAGAACAGCAGTTTTCAAGACAATCTCACATCTAAAGTCAAGAATGATCTTTGAAACTTGTTTTAAGGACCAATTCTCTCATTGTGTCTCTGTATATATATATCTTTTGAGACCAAACACATTTTCTAAAGGATAAAGAAACTAAATGTGAACTTTAAAATAACCTTGAATAACATCATCTAAACTTCTTCCTCTATCATGATTACCACATAGTGTGAACCCCAGTCGCCCTGACTCACATCGGTACTCTGCGCCCAGCCGCAGCATGAGGCGGATGGGGAAAACCTTGGCCCAGGGTGTTTCCCACTTCTGTATCAGGATGCCGAAGAGGTAGGGCGGGTTGGGCAGCAGCAGGTCCTGCAGTGACTGGAAGGAGGGGCTGATGTAGAGGAAGCCGCCATGCTCCTTACTGCCCAGGAAGCTCTGCGTGAAGAATGAGTGACTCAGGTGGCTCAGCACGTTGCCTTTAGGAGATGAGGAAGAAGGGGAGGGGAAGAGGAGAAGAGAGAGGTTGTTAGTGATACAGGAGATGTGAGGAGGAGGAGGGGTTGGTGAAACAGGAGAGTGGAGGGCACAGCAGGGTTGTGGGGGAGAAAAGGGGAGAAATATAATAAGAGTTCAGGGGGGAAAGATGATGTGACAGAGACCAGGAATAAAAAAGCAAAGGCTAAAAGGGCAGAAAATGATGAAAATGAACATAAATGAGAAGAAATAAAGTAAAAAAAAAAAAAAAGAGTAACCTGAGTTCTCATGCTCTGAAAAGGGAGATAGATATGAAAGGCAGAGGCTTTCAGTGTATGCCTGGGATTACTGTGTGAATAAGGAGCCTTTCTAAATCCGCCTGAGTTCTACAGCCATGAATAAAAACAGATCTTGCCTGCTCACCCTACAACCTCATATTACCCACACAGGGTTCATGTTACCAATTATCTGTTGGAGGGATCACTGGCTTTCGATGCCACATAGCGCAATAACCCTAATAGCATGACAAAGCTGGGTGGCTGGGACTTGCTAAAGCCAGCACTTCTCCCCGATACCCGACTGACGGTGAGTTAATCAGGAACGACACGCACAATATGGCTCCCTTCCACCAGTCTGAAACTGCTCCAGTGTGCATATGAAAGAGGACTCAGCCTGAGGGGGGCAAGCCGTCAAAGTCACCCTATGTTAGCTGTTTTTGCTCTGCGGCATACGGAGTTAAAAACGCAAGACAAGCGATAGTGGGGTGTCACACCTGGAGGGAGGCGAACTAACAGTGGGACACTAATGTTCGGACATTTGTCAGTTTCATTTCAGCAGTGGTGGACGGTAACCTGGTTTCCAAATAGAGAACGACTTGGTGCACCTGTCGTCTCGACGGGACAAAAAATAGAGCTGGAACATTTTCCTCTCACATTATACTACATAACTTGAGGGTTAGCTCGTTTTTAACCGGGCAGCACCTGACTGAGACAGGTGGACTGACCTGTGGGCCTCGAGACAGAGCCACTAATGAGCTGCGATCTCCCCCAAGAGGGGCCCACAGTGGAGGTGGACTCATTTCGCAGTGTGCTTCCTAGTGGAGCTGTTGGTTGTGTTCTTACCACTGAGGGCCTCCTGGTAGAGCTGCACAAAGTGTGTGAAGATGTCTTTAGGGATGGTCTTCTCGTCAGGTAGACACTGGAGCAGAATGACCACCTCTGCCTGGCCGACAGCGTGCATGCCCTTAGTCGTCACGTACCAACACTTCCTGTTTACATCTGAGGAGTGAAGAACAGGAAATCGGACTATATGGTTATCAGGTTACATCAGATCCATAAACATTTTAAAAGCTCCTTTCATTCATGCACAAAGTAAATGCGTTTTATTATTATTATTATCATCATTTATGAATTAAATGAATGTCTTGTTCCTCCTTGTAAAGAGAACTCTAAATTTATGACTCATCTTCTTCTATCATCCAAGAGCATAAATCACTACAACTAATCACAAAACACTGTGAATGAACTCATCTCAAGTTGTGAAAATTCTCAAGTCAGAACAATCTTTAAAGGGATTTATTTTCCCCCCTTGTGGCACAAAAGAGCTAAAAAAAAAAAAACTATCCTCATACAGCCACAATAATAATGGCTGTCTCCATCCTGATATTTAACATTTTCATCCCTGCCAAATTAACGTCCTGTAATTCTATCCTTGTGCACTATAAAAGATTATACGAAAGGCAGCAGAGTTCTCTAATAAATTATTAAATTATTTTGAAAATATTTTAGTGAATTCACTGTAAGAAGTGAACTAAGCAACCCTTGTGCTCATGATGGTTCTAAGTGAGTACATTAAGGCTTCAGCAGCAAAATAAGTATCAAAGTCCAGGCTGCGTAAAAATTGAAAACACCCCTCTTCCCTCTTATCTTCCCTCTCTTACTTTCAACTCAACAATTTTCTCAACATTGGCACTACATAGGGATTGACTCATTATCTATCCTGGCTGATTATCTGATCGACTGTTCAGCATTTTTCGATTATTGGAATCTGTGTTTTTGTCTTTTGTGTTTTTGTCTGACTGCTGATTAAATAAATGAATCTAAATGAGCTACTTTGGCTCTGCTGCAGCAACCTCTCTCGGTCTGTAGTCACCGCTCTGTTGTCTCACTCAATGTCTCCACCACAACACTATTTGACAACCTGAGAATAAGACTCAAAAAACAGCTTTATTTCATCAGAATCGCCTTAAGAGTTTGTCTACATTACATAGTGTTGCTTTAATTGTCCACCTTAATACACACACAAGTTATTCGTGAAGTTGACGAAGGAAAACACAGCTCACGTTTAGGATTTTTTTAAACTCGCAATTCAATTGTGATAACAGCAGGTGAGCCGCATGTGGGGGAAGCTTGTTTATTATGTAGCCGATCAAAACCAACATGCACTGAATGACATTGCAACAACGGCATCAGTTGGGATGTAACATCAGAGAGCATCTCACTCCACGATCGTGGATGGTTTCGTTCTCTCAGATGGATAACAAAAAACGAAATTAGCGGTGGCCGGACATTAATATACCTTAGCGACTTCCCAGGTGAAGTATATTTGTGGGAAACACTGGTTGTCAGTCTCTTTGGTTACTAATAATCTGTATCACTATCAGCCCGAAGAAACTGTATCGGTTGATCCGTACAACTAGATGTCAAATATTGTGCAAGAATCGTGTGTCTTTCTACTCTGAATGTCTGAAGGACAAAAAGCCATTAATGTACGAGCCAGGTGAAGCCAGAAATGTAATGCATTTAATGTAAAAGTTATAGAACATCCACATGAATGCAAAAAGAAAAAAGTCAGAATTTTTGGGCATGTTTGGGAACGGCTGCTCAGTAATTCACCAGACAAAAGCTTAATTAGGCCAATTAAAATTTAATACAGTACTAATATGTACTCTCCCTTTTCCTTAGATCATCATAAAATCAATAATTCACAAGTATGTCCACACTTATTTTCGCTCCTCCAAAAGTTCCTTATGGGAATAATGCATTTTTAAAATCCCATCTCATGAACACCCTCAAATGCTGCTTTAGGCTCTGGCTGGGAACTCACAGTTGACGAGTTTGACCATGGCGAGCAGGTTAGCATTGAGCACGAAGACCAGGGGGTCTGGGCCCCCCTCCTCCAGCTGCTGCATGAGGACGATCTCCGACGGCCTTTCCTCCACTGCATAGTCTGCAGAAGGGTCAGGTGGAGCAGAAGAAAGAGAGGAGGGTGGAGGGAGGAGTGTAGGCAAAGTTAGATAAACGGGAGAGAACAGAAGATGAGAGTGGAGGAGATGTAGGAGTGAGAAACAGGGTGGAGGTGAGGATGATAAAGGAGTCACATGAAATTATCACATCTCCAAAATCTTTAAAACATCATCACTGCACTCCAATGAACAAATTCTCTGCTCCCCCCCGTTGGCGATGAGTGGTCGAAACATGAGCTGTGATATGAAGCACATGAAAAACACACTCAACGAGCACAAAGACAGCAGCTGACGGAGCAATGAGGAGGCAGCAGAATGGTGAGGATGAGGGCAAGCACCTGTGATGTGGCCTCCCGTACCTCCTTTGACTCCGGTGGAGATGAGGATGGGAGGGAGCCCGTCCTCCGGGATCAGGCTGAGGGAGCTGCCCACAGGGCTGCCCACCGGGGCAACAGGGGTATGGGCTGCCTGGAGGTGGAGAAGAGGGGTGAGGGTGTAGGGTTAGATGTTATAACACACAGTAATATCCAAAATGGTTTTCATGGCTGTGATTATAGGTAGACCTGGGTGCTATAAGTTGTATAGAATAGGTGGTATATCTTCAAAATACTGTACATATATTTCATTTGAAGCTACATACCAGTTATTTATGTGAATTACCCGCCATGTTGAAGGTATTTCTACATTGTCAACTTGTCAAGTATTTTTCTTCTATTACCATCAATTATGAGACAAGTAAACACACATTTGTGTACTTAAGGTACATTCCAGCCTTTATATTGATGATGGAAAAAAATCCCTGTTTAATGAGAAAAGTGTTGCTCAGAGGGACAAACCCACAGATAATTATGACACCACTCTGTAGTTCCCCCCTACAAAGCTTTATAGCATCTTTCAGCTCAGTGTTTTAGTTTAACAGCCTGCAACTTAACTTTTTTGTTTCACTTTAACTGCTTTTACCAACCTTGTTTCCAGCAGCAGTGGGAAGCAGTGGAATTAGTTATTCGCTAGTAAAAAAAAAAAACATGGAGCATTGAGCAGCTTAAGAGGCCAGATATTTTCCTCAGGAGTTGGTGGAGACCAAAGGCGGGCTAAAATGAGGGTAAATGTCTGACTTATATTCCCTCAGGTGGCCAGAAACGCAATCGTAACTGAGCGCTAATGTTGCTCCACGTATTTCAACAGCTTTGTTGACATCCTTTACAGTTGTGAGACACAAATGTGAAGAAGAAAGATCAAGATTGAGACTACAAAAGGCGAAGATATGCTCACTTTAAGTTCCTAGTTTAAGTAACACTCACTCACACACACACTGCGTACAAATTTAAAGCATCTTTTGTTTGATCCTCTCTGCCTGGTGAGCTTCTTTGAAACTCCACACAACCATTTTTTTTAAATAATCTTTCTGTATATTATGTATATTGTGACTGTCCCTCTACCTGGGTCACTCTGCTGTTACTGAGCTTTCTCTCTGCCTCAACACAGAGGAGCAGCCAGGCCTTAGTCAGATCTCTTTTTACAGCACAACACTCATGCAGCACATTTTCACACACCCACTCTCCCTGCACTACTGATTTTACATCATCTATTTGTTTGCTTGTTTTGATAATTTATTGCAAATAAATGTATCTTTGTTACTTAGTTTATCTGTGTGTTACTGTTTCCCATATTTGCTGCAGTCTAATTGCTGCGTTCCAGTCAACGTCAGAAGTCGGAGTTGAAATTTTCCAACTTCCGACCTCAAACTTTCTCATTTGTATGCAACAAAAGTAAACAAAAAACTTTTTCTGTGTACTCTTTGGCAAGTTTACATAGATATAAACAGATTATAAACAGATGAGGTAATAGACACCATTATACATTTTATTTTACAGCACTTTAATGCTTGGAGACGTATCTAAATGTTCCATTCACTTGAAGTGGTGATAGATGGATGTGCTTCGAGTTTAAAAGCAGGAATTCTGACTTCAGGTGGCTTTCCATTGTACTTTTTCTAGTAAGAGGTTGGAAAAGTTCTGAGCTGTCTTGAATGCAGCCAAAGAGCCGGGATGAACAGGTATATATATCTCCATCGCCAAAATTAGATTACTTAAGTGATGTCATCCGAGTTATTTTTCTTAGATTTAATAAAGCGTCACCAGAGTCACACAACACATCATCCATTCACTGTGTCATGTCAACTGATGGGAGCCTTAATATTCCTACTGGTCTGAGCTGGATGTTCTCTCACTCTTGCCTTGAAGTCACTGTTATTTGCTACATTATACGGTGCTAAACCATGAAAACAGTTAGAAAAGCACAGCAGGAGCTTCTGTATATCAATGGCTCAACACTTTTCCACTGCTACGGGTGAACTTGATCCCGATGAACATTCTGCAGTAAATTAAAATCCATGCATCACAGAGTTCACGCCAGTATAACTTCTATGGCGTCATGTGAAAGTCTGGTTTTATACTCAAGTTCTGTCTGCATACATCATCAGGCCATATGAGATGAAGCTCCAACAACCATTCTGTTCAACAGGCCATGAATCATCCTGACGGGTGGCATTCAAGCCCAGTGAGTGAATAGCATGACAACAGAATCAACCACATTCAACTGTTATTTGTTGGGAGGCAAACATGAGCCTATTTTCACTCTACTGGGATTTCTAATTCTGATTAAGCAAACAAGGAATGTTCCTCTTTTGAACTCTGTTTACGGCCTATTCGCTGCAATCCGTGACTTAGCCAGTAAACAACCAAGAATCCCACAGAAAGAGCTCTTTGTGACTTCGCTCAGCTAACTCTAGAGTAGTTAATGTGATCATACAAGCTAAGCTAATAGCATTAGCTGTGGGTGAATGTTTTTCATGCCAAGCCTACCTCTGAGGATTCAGAAGTGGAGGATTTGTTTGAATATGTGGAGATGGCCAGCGACTGGGAGGGGGCCGGGCTGGAGGTCGGAGGTTTGGGGGACTCTGCTGTGTCGCCGTTCGGTAGGACCCCGTCAGCAAACCACACCCTCCTCTGCTCCCGTGACAGGGACCCTAAAGATGATATAACAGCACATTTACAAATACATTGTCTTGGTTGAACATGCAGTCACAGGCACAAAGACAACAAGGTTACAAACTGCATGCAACCTTACCAGGACCGGCAAAAAAAGAAAGAACAACTAAAAGTTGAAGTACTTTAGAGTCGTAGGGACTGAATGTCATGTTAAAGGTGAAAAATAAGTGCTAAGAGCATTTTTATTCCTGGTAAAGGTCGTACCCTCGTTGCCAGGCTGTTTCAGGACTCCCACAGGCACCATGACGGTAGGAGGAGGGGAGCTGAGCACCCCAGAGGCCTGGGCCTGCTGCAGAGGGGGGATGGTGGAGCAGTACTCCGCTGGGTTGTTGGGGTTCGGACTCTGGTTGCTTGCAGGGGCTGGTGTCTCCCATGATTGAGCTGACAAGAACAGAAAACATCATTAGCTGAAGTTGGAAAAATGTGTCCGTGTGTAATGGCTAAAAACTATACAGATTGGAGAAAATGTCAAATCCTAGCATCCTTGGTTGCATGTATATATACAAAGGGTACACGTAAATGCAATATGTAAGTGTGATGAACTACCTATGTCCTTGCAATGATGCTCACCAGTCGTCAGAGCAGAATGACAGGTGACACAGACGCGAGCCTCCTTCCTGTCCATGTACATGAGCCTGCACTTCAGGCTGCAGCACGTCGCACAGAAAACCTTAAAAACACACAGCCACAGATTAGAAAAGATTATGCGCACACTTTCCCACAAAGGAGGAGCACAGTGGACCAAAAACATATCTACGAATGATTCTACTTTAACTGTGAAGGTTTTTAAAGGCGAAGAATTGAAAATAAGTTGTGATTAAGTCTGCAGCAAATGTTCCATTTTATGGATATTGATTTCCTCTACTTTGCTAGCACATCAATGAGCTGCAGCTGTGTACAGGGCACTTTGCTTTTAATGGATTAGCACCTCCTTGCACATCATTATCCAGTAACATGTATTTAGTAGAACATTAGACAGAGGGTGGAGGATCCTTTTAATTTGGGAGCCTCACAGCACCAACATAAACTGGTTTGTGGATCTACCGGTCTGGTGCTGGATGCACTGAGGATCCCGCTGCGTCTTTTGTTTGCGGCCCCAGTGCTGGTGTCAGTATTACTGCAGTGCCAGCTCCTCCCTGCTCAAGTGGCAGAGACTGTTTGTTTACCACCCTGGGAAATTAAGTAGCAGTCCGGCGATTTTCCAGTGCAGTGTCAGCGACCACATCTTCACTTTGAAGCATTGAGCGGACACCCTGCTGCAAGTGTGGGTGGCCATAATGCTAGAAAGCTACCTGCACACCTACTGAGTTTATCTGCAAATAGACGCCTAAAAAAGAACTCCTTTATCAAAGCATTTCATTTAATTTATCTGCTTACTCACAGAGTCCAGGAAAGCTCTTTAAAGTCACTGATGGAATATTACTGTTATGTATTTTAAAACCTGAGTATTTATCATCTTGTTTTTCTCTTGCACGCATGATTTATGTGTCCTATTAAGCACTTATTTACCCTGTTTTGTCTGCAGTGGTGTAATTAGTACGTTTAGTATTTGATTATGTCCTGAAAGATTTACTGTGCTTGACTGAAAACATCACAGGTTTGATCATTCTAGGTAAGAGTCTATTATTGTCGATTATACAATTAGTCTATCAAGAGAAAATTAACCCATAACCCTTTTGATAATCAATCTACTAATTTTTCCAGAAAAAATGTCCTAATTTCTCTAATTCAAGATTCTTGATCAGGAGGGTTTGTTGCTTTTTTTTGTTTTATCCCATGGTAAACTGAATATCTTTGAGTTTTGAAATGTTGGTTGGAGAAAACAAGATTCCTCTATGTTTTTGACATTTTACTGACAATTAATCAAGAAAATACTATGAAGATGAACTGATAATGAAAATAACGATTAGCTGCAGCCCTAGTGTCAAAGAACTCATCGTACGAAACCCAGGATGAAGGCATCAGCTTGATCTTTAAAACACAAATGTGATAGATAAATGTAAAAGAAAGAAACCTCCATTCTTCATTCATTCATACACAAAGTTTGCTACTCCGTGATGGTTAGTGCACTCCAGGAGTTACCTTCTGCTGATGTTATTTTGCAAGTTTGGCTGTCTTTAAACCTGCCTTGAAAGGTTAAGATCATTTCGTAATTCCCAGAATGCCCTATGACAAAGCCCCAAGGAGAGGTAAACTTTTGGAGAAGAAACATGTGGGGAAAGTAATAATGATAACAGCAAAGGAAGAGCAAGCAACCTTACTCGAAATACAACTCATTGATGCACTGCATTCTGCTTTTTTAGTCTATAAGGGCTACTATAGGTGGATTTTTTTTGTTTTGTTATTATTTTATTGGTTTTTTTTTTTGGTTTTTTTTTAAAACGGTACCATGTGAAGTTCTTTACCACAAGTAGTGCCATGGAGCGCGATTTTACTAGTGAATTCCTGTTTTGTTTTTATCTTCCACGTGAGCACTACTAGTTTCATGCTATTCAACTGATCATCATTTGATGGCAGTAACACAAAAGGTATATGTGCTCACAAAGACAAGGAAGAAGACTGCAAGCGAGCAAACATGCATGTCAGTGAACGATTTAAAATATTTTCAAGATCAGCTTTACAAATCTTTTATGATGCAGAAAATGTACTCACACATTTTAGGCCTCAAAGATACACGTGTGTTTGGGAGAGGTACTCTGAATGTAAACAAATTAGTTTAAAATAATCTCCAAAGGGCACCTTTATGTGTGTGACAGTTTAGGATTTGGTTCAGCTTTTCATTTAAAAGCAGCTCTATCACTCCACTGACCTTGCCACAGGCCCTGCAGTGGTGCCTCCTCTTGGTGAAGGTGAACTTGACATCACATTTCATGCAGACAGGAGCCTGGGAGTCAGGCACCCACACAGGGGCAACTTCTCCCAGGGAGTTGGCAGGTTTCCTGCACAGAGCACCCTGCTGGCCTGCCTGAAGGTCGTTGTCTGGGCTCCCCGAGGGCATCAGGAGAGGAGAGTGGGTAATGCCATCTCCGTTCACCCCGACTGCACTGTGATCTGTCCCACTGAGTGTAGTTTCAGAGGGTGTACCTCTCCTGCTCTGGTTTTCCTGGTTTTTGTTCTTGCTGACAGCGGCTGGGCCAAGCTGATTTTGGACCTGGCCCGACAGCGGCTGTGGGATCTGGAGCTTGAGGCTGACCGGCTGCTTCGGTCGTGCCCCTCCGTAGGGAACACTGACCGGCTGCAGCCGATTGTTGTTGAGTTTTGGTTGGATGCTACCAGACCCCACTGCTCCTCCATCACCGTTCTCCTGCTTGCTTTCCTCCATTTCTTTCTCCTCAGTTACAGAGTCCTCTTTGGAGGGGACAGGAGAGGGAGAAAAGCCCTCCTCCTCCTCCCTCTCTTCTGTCTCCTTAAGCTCAGAATGACTACTGCTCTCCTGCTCCAAACCATTGGGAAGGCTTGTTATTCTGAGGAGTTGGTCTATTTGTTCTCCTGCACCACATCTTTTCTCCTTCTCCTCAACTCCAACCCTGTCAGGGCAAGATATACCATTCTCCTCCACTTCACAACTAGACTGAACGTCTCTCCTTCTGTTCAGGACAGTTTCTATCTGCTCCTCCTTAAAGTTTGCAGTTTGTTTTTCTTGACCATTGTCTTGTAAAACAGCAGCAATCACCTCCTCTTTGACATCTTTCCCATTTTGTGTTGTTGGTTCCACATTTGGATGAATTTTTGGAGATAGAGTTTCTTCCTGTCCTAATCCAACCTCAAAGGTAAAGTGAGTGTGACTAACAGCGGTGCCGCCGCCTCCTCCTCCTCCTCCAGCTGCTGAGGCGGCTCTCTCCTCCTGATGAAGTTTAGCCTCCTGGTCACAAGCACCAGGCTGGTTATCTGCAGGAGAACTTATCTCCTTGCAGAGCCCATCTAGCTGTGGGCTTGCAGGGCTGGCGGGGCAGCCATTCTCCACGGCACTACAGCCGGTCACAGGTGGCGGTGAGAGGTCGTCTGTGCCCACCAGTTTGCCGATGTTGGGCTGGGGGAGGGGTGGGCTGTGGACGTCTGCCGGCCTCTCCTCCGCCCAGGATGGAGGCTCGGGACCAGGATGTCTTTTAGGGTCGGCCCCCGGGGAGGCGCTTGAGGAGGAGTCTGGGAGGGTCTTGAAGGGTAGCGGACTCTCCCGGGGGCTGAGGTCTGCGTGGGCCAGGGCGGGGTTCAGAGAGAGCAGGTGGGCTGGCGGGGCCAGGATCTGGGTCCACTTGGCATCCGAGAGAATGGGATTGTCTGTCTCATCTGGCCAAGAAAGAAGAGAGGAGAACAGACAATTAATATGGATCTTACTTTGCCTTATTTGTCATAAAATTACAATCTTCACATGACAAACTATCAGCTGATCCAATAGTGGCTTACTCAAGTCATACTTGAATAAAGGTAATGACATTGTGTTGAAATATTACTTTAGTAAAAGTGAAAGTATACATAAGAATAATACTTGAGTAAAAGTCTTAAAATATCTGATACTTAAGTGTCAAAAGTACAAGTAAAAGTAAACTTTACATATATTTACACAGTAGGCAATTCGAAAGTGGATGAGGGGGGATGCTGTTCCACTTGTTATCTAAATTACCAAAATGCATCCCCCCTTTAAGATGCCATCCCTCTCCATCCCCCCATGATTAAAGTAGGCAGACCGCTTTCCAGGTACGGACCGCAATGCCAACCTATCTGGAGCCGGAGCTATAACTGATGAATTATTGAGAGTTATAACATTTTGACAGAGCGTTTCAATTAAAACCTTCAAAGCTTTTTTAGCCTCTAAGGCATCAGTGGCCCAGGAAAGAAACAGTGTAAACAGAGCTTTAAATCAAGAATGGACTCTTAAATGTTCATTCTTCCCACGGGCAGTTGTAAATTAGGTTTGACCAACAATCTGCCTGGCTTATTATCAGATCTGATATTCAGCATTTTTGCGAATCCATTCACTGAAAAATGTACAACTTTAGCTCTGATAAAGCATGCAATCTGAAAAGTCTGAAAAGTAAATCTGAAAAAGTAACTATTAAAGTCATAAATAAATGTAATGTAGTAAAAGTAAAATATTTGTCTTCAAAATGTAGTGAAGAGGAAGTACAAAGTAGCAGAAAATGGAAATATGCAAGTCAAGTACAACCCAACTCAGTATCTCAAGTTCTTACTTTGGTAAATACTTGAGTAAATGTACATATCAAAGTACTTGTAAAGTATTTGTTACACCATCACTGATTTGAACTTTATCTTGCACACGTCACCTTTCACCCTAATTTTTCCAATAACTTGCAGCTTTCTTGTCATGTCAAAGACATGAAAGGAGAAGTGGCGACCAACAACAGCATGACAGGAAGCCTCAAATGAACTCCCAGGTGATCGAAAGAGCTAAAAATGTCAGAAACAAACCAGGGGACAAATTGAGAAATGAGGTTGGCATGGAGAGGGAAATTAGCGTGTGGATGGACTGGGAAATTCTGAGAAAGTGGGCCAAACGACTCGGTCACCCCTGGGAGCCATCAGTCAGGCTGACACATGCATGCTGTGTAATACGAGTGGAAATTCTTATAATATTTATTCTCACACAGCCATGTCAGCTACTGTATAGTGCTCTCCTCCCCACACTGGAATTCATGCTAAGCTGTTTTAGTGTGTGCGCTGTACTGGGGGTTTAAGCACACACACATATTCAGTCACACACGGAGTTAATCTGCCGAGCTGGATCTTTGGCAGAGGACACACAGATAATCACTCACAGCCAAAATACACACCGAGCTCACAGTATCATCAAAATATGCTGTGTGGAGGACTGGCATTTTTCTGGGGGGGTCATCTGACATAAATCCAGAAAAGGGGCAGTCTTTCCTCTATTATATAAAGATGGTTTGTACTGACGAGCTGGAAGTCTGCAGATGCACAACTCAGCAATGCAGTGTTTATTTTACAATTGCCATAAATAAACTCAGTGGAACAACTGTTTCAAAAGGCACTAACACAATTTCTTTACTTATTGTGAGCATTAAGTGTGAAGAAAAAAAGACAATCCTCTTGTCTTGCACCAATAACACAGTTTCACAAAAGCCCCAGGGAAACGAATAATCCAATTAGTCCTATTCCCTGTCTGCACACCCTAAATCACCACCTGTAAATGTTACTCAAACTCATTGGGTGGTGGCTGATTGCCTGACACCTTGATGATTTACACATGGGTTACATAAGGGCATCCAAACCACCACTCCTCTGAAACTTCAATCCCACAGCCCCACCTCGTCCTGCCTGTCTTTTCTCGAGCACAATGACTCACTGTTTTTTAACCTGTCTCCTCTCTGACACGGTGGCTCACCTTCGTTCTGCTCGAACTCATCCAGCACCTTGTCCAGATTGAAGGCCTCGGCCTGGAAGTAATTCTCCATGGGTCAGAAAGCTCCACCCTGCCGACAGCCGTGTGAACCTAAAAGCAGGGAGAGCGTGTCTTTAATACTAGATTGGTTCACATTTCCATACCGTATGCAGATATCCCCGAGCATGAATCATATCTCCTTTCTCATATCTTTGTCCTCTACTCGCTTTAATATGATTTGTTTAAGTAGAAATATTCCCTCTGACTCTGTTTCACTCTTACTTCTCATTTCCTCACTTGCGTGTTCGCTCTGGGGTCACAGAGATAATGAAAGGGAGGTATAGGTATGGGTCAAAATGTCTTTTATGATTATGAAGGTTACGGAGTGAATTTTATGACAGGATATGAACTCAAATTCTCCACATTTTAAGGAAAGGTGTTTCTGGACTTTTTTAACCTTCTCCTTAAAGCCCCCCTCCAGTCAAAATGTGTTTTTCTTCTTGTTCCTAAAGTTGAATGCTTGAGCTTCACTGTGTGGAATGAAGTACGTGCACATTTTGACACTAGAACACACATGCAGCCGCTGGAAGTCCACATTTTCTCTGAGCTTATTGAAAATTTGATATTAAGAGGCGGGCCTGTGGGCATGATTTGTGACATCACAAACAGTTTGGAAGCTAATCCTGATCCAGTATTCAGCAAGCACAAGTGTGATGTGGAAACTTGAAGCCTCCAGTGCAGATACACTGAGAATTGACTTTACAGTGAAGTAGGAGTGGAGTCATATGTTAGTCTGAATGATCAAACATACGATGCAAATGTTCCTTTGCAGATAATGATCAGGGTTGATCATTTCATTTTATTTTGACCCGACATACGTCTTCATATTCTCTTGCTCTTACATCGATAGCTGTTGACAGTTCTTAACAGTTTTTAACACCTGAAGATGGTGTGTAAGTCATATCAGTTATATTTAGCCTTGAAGTAGTGTTCATCTGTCTGTCAGTCCTCACCTGCACAGAGGTCCTCCTCAGCAGTCCCAGGCAGTGTTTTTTCTCAGCGGGTTTCCCTCTCAGGTCTCACTTCACCCAGTCTGGCAAGCGCCCAGCGCCCACACCTTAGACATAGAGGGAGACACCATTAAGTACAGAGCTGTACTTAAAGCCTGCTAGTTTTACTATGAAGTGATGCAATGAGTACAGTGGTTTCCTACATGATTATAGTATATGAAACTTTCGATTATAGAAAAGTAAAGCCTGCTAAGTGCTTTCTCTGTGCTTAATATTTTACTTCCTGTGGATGAAAAGTTTATACTCAACACCTGATTTTTATTGGGCAAACAGAGCGTCTCAGATGTGATGGATGCTTCTTTTTTGTCTCTCGGTGAAGGTTAAGGCTGTTTTTTAGGAAATTAAAAAACTGCCTTTAAACCACGAGGCAAGGTCAAACCTCACAATTAATTTAGAAATGAAATGTTAAGTCACACAATTGATCAGTTGCCAGAAAAATAATCAACAACTATAATGATAATAGACTAATTGCGTCAGAATTTTCTTCAAGCAAGAACGCAAAACACCTAATTTCAAACTTCTGAAATGTGAGAATTTGGTGCTTTTTTATAAGATAGTAAACGGAATATCTTTGGGTTGGGCTGGGTGATATGGCCTTAAAATAATAATATTTTGAGGCTATATCGCAAAAATACATATCATGTTTTGAATTCCACTAAAAAGCACTTCATAAAAACTAAACTGTGCAACAAAATTAAATATCACGATGTTTGACCAAATACCTCAGAATCGATATTGTGGCAGACGACTAATAGTATTTTCACAAAATATCAACACAAGAGATTTTGATAAATAATCATCTGTAATGTGGATATAATGACTAAGTGGATAAAGTCAAGTGTCAGAATGAGTAGAACAGTCTGCAAGTTCAGAAAAAACACATCACTTTACTGTAATTCAGCCTCTAAACAGGAAAAGACAACACGTATGCCATTACAGGACATACAGGTATCCAAAATCTAAGATGATATAGTCTCATATCACGATAACGATATAATATTGATATTGTCCAGCCCTACTTTGGGTTTTGTTGGCTGGATAAAACAAGCAATTCAAAGACTTCACCTTGAGCTCTGGGGTATGTTAATAGGCATTTTTCACCATTTTATACCGAAAATGATAATTCAATAATGAGTTGCAGTCCTTCTTTCAACCATATGATACACATGAATGTCAAAAGAAGAACAGAACCACATCCAAAGTTACATCTCCACCCTTCACGCCGATGATAAAACAGAACATAATTTTCAAATAAATGTGGGACACTCTTGAACCAATTGATAATACAGTACATCTAGCTTATCATGTGTTTTGCACATTATCATACACAGTGAGATGTCATCCATCCAAGCTCGAAAAGGTAATCAGAAGCATGAATAGAAAACAGCTGAAGCCTGAATCACTGCACAGTAAACCTGCACAGTCTGTCCTTGCGGATGAGGGGACCTTGGAGTGAGGATGTGATGGCATGGGGCGTGAGGAGTGCGTGTGTATGTGCGGCCATGTGTGTGTGTAGGGCAGCAAATGAGTAACAGCCCGGCTGAACTTCAGGGTCATTCTCATAAGGACAAGAGCGACCAGGGATTACACCAGAGACCAGATATTCCGCAGAGCGAAGGCCTCAGAGAAAGGAGCAGAGTCAACACATTTTCCGCTTAGTTTAAGGTGCAAGCATGGGCACGATGTCAGCACAAAAACAGTGAAGGCACAGGACAGGAGAGTGTGTAAACATGTAGTGTGTACCGTGGGGTCAAATCATTTCTGCCAAGAGGCTGAGGGACAGCGCTGCTATCAGAGCCGAAAATACAAAATTGCACTGACTACAAAAAGGCTTCTTTAAATTTTAATAATCCATCAGTGAATGAAACAAAGAAACAGTCCTTAAATTGTTGCAAACCTTTAAGCAAGCACTGTCCAGATGGAGAATGGTGACTCAGTTTAGACACAACTCACACCAAGTGACGTCAACACTCCATCAATACAAAAATTAACTCTGCTTGCTAGAATAAATATAAGCTGCGACATTTCATTCAACTATTTCATATAGCAGGTGACAGTGATTCAATCTACCACCAGTGAATGAAACCTTTGGATGCTTGTTGCAAATCATTGCAATCACAATCTTACTTGTTTCAGCCTGTATACATTTTTGAATGTTGTCAGGTAGGCCAGAAGATTTTGTAATAACGCATCTAACTACTTTTATGTAGATCAATATGACAGTTTGACTGATACATGCTGAGTATCATTTAAACTTTAGCTATACTAGGCTGCTCCATATGCGATCTTAGTTTTGGTACAGATTTTAAAATGATACTTTTCTTCATATCTCAGAAAAATAGAGATCTGTTTTTGATATTAAATGTTGTCTAAAGATAAGCAGCCCTATGAGATCCTTGCCTGAATAAAAGTATCCGTATAATAACAGAAAAAACACTTGTTTGGGCATTTTATGCCTTCCTGAGCGAGTTGATAGCAGAGAGATGACAGAGGACAAGAGAGACAGAGAGACAGAGAGACAGAGAGAGAGAGAGAGAGAGAGAGAGAGAGAGAGATACGGGAAAAGACATGAACTCAAGGACCCAAAAAAATCAGCTCTACTCATCATCACATTGCATTCATTTATTTACAAGAAATATTGAAGTACAATAAATATTAAAGTCCTAACTAACTAACTGAAAAATGAATCCAAATATCACTGAAATCAGACTATGGCCATGTGCAATATCCAAACCGCAAAGACTGTAATTTTTCTGATACAGATAAAACGTATGACAATATAATGAATTAATGTAGTGCTGCGGAGATGCTCTGGCTGACAAACTTGTTTTCAGATGCTTGCTTGGTAAAGACCCCAACAAAAGTCACATCATTATGATTTCAACTGTTTTTTTGTGAAAATGGAAAATGTGTTGATCAGTCCCACTAATCATGAATCACGTTGCAATCATAATATCTATATATAAATGTATCGCAATATGATTTTTCCCCCATATTGTGCAGCCCTAGTCCTAAGTCTCAATTAGTTTCTTGTGACATTGAGCATTTGCAACGGGATCAATTAACATGGCAGGCATTGATGAGGACACATGAGCAGTAGTATCACATGTCTCACCAGGACAAAAGGATAAATACAGTCAGGTTTTTTTTTTTTGGTTTTTTTTTAAATCGACCAGAAAAAGCTGTAACTAAAGAGTTCATGATTATCTAGCTTGGGTGGAGTAAATTATCGTCATGTCACCTGAACCAAGCACTCAATGGGAGCGACATCCAAAGTTTAACCTCATCCACCCTTTTACTTTAGCAGACAGGTTTTACTTCAAACTGGATGAAAAGCCTGCCTAAATCGCCTTGCACCGTAAGAGCCTGAAAAGCTCCAGTTGACTGCAGGACAGTCTACACAAAACACACAAACACATATGAACACACACACACACAGATACGCCTCCATGAGGACAGGAGCCCGTCCCTGATTAAGATTTAATTACTCTGCAGAGGCATTGAATAATGCATCTTTAGTCAAAGTGCGTAAAGGAGTTGTATTTTTAGACATGTAAACTTGGGGAGATGCTCTAAAGGAGACATATGTGCATGAGAGAGTGTGTCAGTCAGAGCCTGTACGACTGAAGGAAAACAGTCCTGCAGCTACATGATGTGTACAAACATGTTCAAACCCTTCAACTAATGATTGATCAAAACAATCAGACATAAGATATTACATGAGGTGTGGCCTGAAGTCAAACGAGACCATCAAAACTGTGCAGGGCAGTGGAGCTCACCTGACTGGTTGGTCTGATCCATCTATAAACTATTTAACTGACAAAACTAATCAGCCCATAAAATTGTCTCATATTGCTTCTGAATTTGACAAACAGCCAAAAAAATAAAAATAATATCTATATGAAACACTGGAAAACAAGTGGTTCTCCATGTTTGTGAGGCTGTAGGTTTAATATTTTTAGCCATGACGCTAGTGCCACAGCTCTAGGGATAGTAATATTGGTCAGTCAATCTACCACTTTTGTCCAGACCAAAATATCTCAGCATCTCTTAGATAGACTGCCATGAAATATGGTACAAATATTTATGTTGTCTAGAGGATGAATCCTACCGACTCTGGTAATCTCAAGTAAATTGGGATTTGTAATTCAAAGTTTAATGTCTCAACAACTACTGGATGAAATTGTACCGGTTACATGTGCAAGGAAATGACAGTTAATCTTTTATTAACTTAAAATCAAATTTAGTACACATATTAAAATTTTAATGTGTCCAGTGTTTTGGTTTATGGATAGGCCTACCACGATATCTACTTATGTTGGATGATACATTGTCCCAGAAGTAATTGAGATAAATGATATCATTATCGGTTTAAGACTATTTTATGCCACTGATAATAATAATAGTACAATAATGCAAATACAACCTTTTAAAGAGCAACGAACCTTTAATTCATAGGAATATTCAGACGTTGGATTTGGAAAGTGAAACAATGTTAAAATATCCTAATTAAATAGAACATGAATAAAAGACAACCACACAACCAAAACAATAAATTAAATGGATACAAATTAAATATAAACCCAATGGGCAATATCGATAATTTGATAACAAGATATGAGCGATAACATATGTGCGATCAATTGATAATGTAATTATCTAGACAGGCTTTTTAATGAACATATACCCGCAGAACTAATTACAGTTACATCAGTCGCAGCTGCAGTTTGTGTTTAGTGAGAATAGGCTAATTTTAGCATTGCTAATGAAATGTCAGAAAATAGTTTAAAAAATGTCCATCACGTAGGTCCAATGGGACTTCTTCAATTACTTCTTTTGTCCAACCAACAGTCCAAAACCCATTCATTATAAAACGTGGCCTTCTTCATTTGTGTGTCAATACAATGAAAGTAAACAGCATAAATGAAAAATGGTAAAACACAAACAAGGGTCATAAGTCACATATGATTTTGAAACATGATTGAAAACAAGTCCTACGTCTCTATTCTATTTTTAAATCAAGCAAACTGCAGTTGATCCCCAGTCACTGTGGCCATGCTCCAGCATTTTTCCAGCCTCCAGTGTAAGCAAGACATGCTAATAATGAAATGGCCTCACAGACTACTTACACGATAAACCATGCCTGACTGGACATCCTGTCATGGCAGCGAAATTAAATAAGACAAGGGCATAAACAGTGAGGAAGCTCAGACTAACTGGAATGCTACAACAGTTCACCAAGTCCTCTCTGTCAGAACAAGACTGACTCTGTTTCCTGTTGTTGTTTCCTGTGAGGGCGGCTGCATACACTTCCTCAACAATCAAGTGGAATTCCCTTACAATCATTTCTTATGTAATATATGTATATTATATATATAAAAACATTTTGGATCTGGTTAAGTTGAATTATACTTCCCATCCTTTCTTGCATGAGGATGGTGTTTTCTATTGCACTCACACATTAAGGCCTGGTGTTATATAAGAGGCCCTTTTCACAGCGTACATTTTGATTATCACCGCAAGGAAACTACAGGTGCAATATCATTAATAATGGTATAACAGCATTTGAATGCACAATTAAGGATTGTGGGAGTGTACATGCTGCCTCACTGGCATGGGCGCCTTCAATATCCCATCATTATTGTTAACAATTCCACCTGTGCTTCTCTTATAGCCCTTTAACACTGGACAAAAAAACCACTAACACCCACAAACAGCTGGCTTTTTTTCTTCAATGAGAAAGGGTACAATCTGGAATCATTCCCAGTTCAAATGAGTCTGCAACAGTCACAGGTTTTAATCGGCAGTGACAGAAACGTGACACCTGGGTGGACACGCTCATTTCCACCCCTTTTACAGCATCCATTGAAGTTTTGGACGTTGGTGGGTAAATACTTTTCCATCCGTCTCCATTCAAGCAGTGCTTGATCATCGTTTAGTCGACGATGATTTTTGAAAGAGAGACTGGCGTAAAAGATTTAGAAAAGTAATCACAGCAACCCCTGTCAAATGTGACACACCAGAAAACAAAATAAAAAACAAACTTATTACTTGTAATGGGAAAAGGTGTCAATCCCCTATTTTTAGCAGGTTTATCTTCATTAAAAAAAAGCCTGCATATACACACTGCTTTGGTGTACAAATGGTTTCAACGTGCCAAGTAAAAATATTTGTCAAGAAACTGCAAAAAAAAAAAAAAGCTGCGCCAAAATTTATAAAGCTATTCAAGATTAAAATTTCAGTCTTAAATACAGCTAAATTTAGAGAGTGACCTAGATTTCTTATTCAAATTAAGAATAAATGTACTGCATACAGTAAATGTTCCTAAGTGTTCAGACTTGGTCTCTGCTCGTCAAGGATTTAAGAGAGCATAAGAGGCATCATAACCAGCTGTCGCCAGACAGTGGCATACAGAGAGCCCACACTCTTGAGTTACCAGCAATGAAAAGATGTTTTGTAAATAAAGGATGATATAAACATAGAAAACGAGTTAAGGTGTGAATACAATCAATACAGTAATTATTCCTAATGCACATACAAACCAAGAGTATAAAAAAGTGAAATAATTATCAACAAATAGCAAATGAAGCTTATTACAAATGTATAAAACATTGCCAGTGTCTCTTAAAGCTTAGGCATTATATTTTTGCTTTCATTTTGAACTTAACGCTATTGTATTAAAAAAAAAAAAAACACTACGTGTGTAACAAAATAATCTCAGCTCAACGTACACTTTTATCTTAGTTTCAGTCACAGTTCAAAGTCTGGTTAACTGGATCAGGTGTGGACATGGTGAAGAGAAGACCATATGATCTGCTTGTAAGATATTAAATTAAGATTATTTAGTTGCACATACTGACCCCAAGGTCAGGAATGAACTGTAATGCTCAAAACACAAGTTCATTATAGAGACATATTTATATAAATAATGTCTCAGTTATTATTTCTAATTTTGTCAACATACACTACTCAAAAGTTAGTTAGGGATACTGGGATATGGGTGCATATATTCATGTGCATGGATATGCAATAAAGTCAAATGAAATGTGTCACATTATTTTTGGGGACCAATAATATTCACAAAATACAAATTCAGATATGTCACAGAATAAACAATCAAGTGAAACACTAAAATATCCCAATATCCCTAACTAATTCTGAGGAGTGTATTGGCAACATGTATCATGGGCAATGTGTTTTAAGCTTATTCATTGCATATGTTACAATGAGTGATGAGGAGGAGGCTTTCAACGGGATTAATCACGTCAAGCTGTGCATTAAATGAATGGTGTGACGCAGTCCTGACGCATAACCTCCTGAAGGCCTACTGCTACTACTTATTCTATCGTGGAGGGTGTTTGGGTAGACGTCACTGTACTCCTCTGTTTACAACATCTTGGTATCCTTCAATCAGCACTTGAAATGATGCTTCAATCTTGTCTACAAGTATGCAGATATTTTGCAAAACCATCATCCACACGCAAACAGCGTTTATGTCACTAAAACTGAGATTATCTAAAACGCCTTCTAAGTTGCAGATATTTTCAGAACTCCATTTTCTGTGTGGACAAGTTTTGAAACAATGACATCACAACTACAATTTGCACATGCCCATTGTTGTTTTGTGTGTGAGCATGCACCTGAAACAACAACAACAACAACAACAACGACAACAACGGCAGACTACAAGTTTGTTTGGCACCAAAGTAAATTCTTCCTGAGCACAACCAAGTCTAATCACAACTTTACGATCTTTTACAATCATTTTTATTCGAATAGAATAAACTCACTCACCATGCATGCTCAGAATGTGTTTGACATATCGTTGACATAGACTTTATCATTTTGCGTTCCCTTTTATACAGAGATACTTCATGAAAACAAGGTTATGAAAGAAGGCGGTAGCAACAGTTACTTAGTGTGTAACTAAGATTTACTACTAACAGTAAAACAGCTTTAACAATAATATGTATAAATAGTGTTGAAACAACTTTTTGATTTGCGTCTATCAACCATTAGTTATTGTTTTTCAAATGTGACAGATAGTAAATTGAATATATTTTAGTTAAATTATAGGATTATAGCTGCAACAAATAGTCAATTTACTGTTTGGTCAATCAACAGAAAATGAATTGTCAACTATTTACTACATAGCATGGATCAGCTAGTCAATGAGATATGTGAAGTTTGAAAACATAAGTAAGAGGACATTAAATACAAAAAATATCTACAGTTTGCTGGAAAATAGATTGTGGACGCCTTCACTATCGATAACATCTAAAATCATCAGATCGCCCCTTATTACAGCGTTTATACACTAAATGATTGATGATTATTCAGGAAAATAATAGACACAGACGAAAATAAGGGTTAGTTGCAGCTCCATTTTGAACTGCTGGTCAAATAAAAACAAGCAACTTGAATACCTTTGGGCTCTTGGAAATTAGAAATGTTCCACTACTTTCCAAAAATGTTATTGACAAAATGATTCATCAAGAGGGAAAAAATCATTAATAAAAATAACTGTTAGTTGGAACTCTACATTTACAGCAGCGTCATGGCTCAGCGGGGGTTTTGGATCAGAGGAAACCCTCCTTATCTGCAACTTCTCTTTATGAAAGTGATAATGGCTGCATAACTTGTAAATAGACGTTTCCTTGTAAATAGAAGTTTTTGTACTGTTCCTTTTTTGTGGTGCTACAAATTTCCCAGCTCACATCCTGATAAACACTGTTTTTAGATCGAGCCGTGCTCCAGACGCCGTCTACTCAGGGTGAACACAGGAAACCTCAAATGATCACTTCCTCTCTTTAAGAATGGACTGACATCACTTTCTAACAACATGATCGCATGACTGAGACACATTATTATGTAATGATTAACGCCCTGACTGGGAGTACAGTGGGAGTTGTCCTACCTCCTCCAGCAAGTTCTTTGTATCATAATTTCCAAATACTGTGAGAGATTTGAGACATTAAAGCAAACAAATAAAAGAAAACATGCCACAGGTTTGTTTCCTCCTAAAGGTCGCACTTTCTGAAAAAAAGATAATTTCTTTGACAAGAGAGGTTCAGAGGGAAAATCCATTGAGAATTGAAGAAGGAGAGGTAAAGTAGAGTAGCTGTCGTCCTGTTACAAAGAGCTGCTCTGCTTCACAGCAAGTGTCAAAAGCTATTATGATCTTCTTTTTCTCCCTTATGTTTTGATCTACATTTAACCACCACAAGACAGAAAAAAAGCAGCAAAAGGAGACAGGCTGCTGGGCTGCCACCCTGGAGAGACTAATACTTTGTGAAAGCATACAGTAACCTACATCAGGGAAGTCTCTGCACACATGAGAGCCTGTCTTTGCATGGGCGCCTGTTGGATCTACGCAATCAGCTCCCCCCTCCCTGTGTTTTAATGCCACTTGAAGATGTAGTGGGATATCATGTTCTCCTGCTACAGGTAAAAACCCTGATCACATGTCCTGTCTATGTTTCACATTCAGAATGAGGGGATGCCAAGCAAGACCAGACAAGAAAATGATGGGTGTGAAACCACCCTTACAGTAATGTGAATGTGAGAAAACACACCATATTAATAATCTGATCTGGCTTTCTCTTCAGGGACAAATTCAAATTCCTCACTGGTCATGATGACTATTCAAGGTGGAACTGGGATGGGCCCACCTCTTCATAAATCCACCTCCAGAGCTTGACTAAGGCCCCGTGACCAAAACGATGAGGTAAATGCAAAAGACATGCCACCAAACCAACTCTCAGGAGCAGATAGATGACCATTAGCTTGGATTATGCAACCATAAGTGGCACTGTGGCTGTGCCTGCTGCCTACAGGCCAAACACAGCCTCAGATGGTAAATATTATTCACAGGTAGACTGGGTAAACACATGGAGAAATACTCTGTGTTATTAAATGCAGTGGGTTAATCCAGAACAGCTACAAAATCAACACAGTTGGGGTTTGTTTGCACAGGAACTTGGGTATAGTTGTATTAGCTGGTCTGCTAGCTGAATTTATCGTCCACACCAAATCCGCGAAAGGCCACGAGTAAGTTTCCAAAACATTTATCACCAAGTCGACTGAACAACGTGGTCCAGGTTTTTAAAAAAATGGAGATGAATTAATACCGCTGTATAGCAGCATGTTGTATGAGGGGGGTGAAGTAGCTAGTGTTGGTTCCAGCGGTTCAGCGGGTAGTCGTGCGCCGAGTGACGGCAGCGACTTGCTGCTCTGACGGACAGTCTCGGTGGGCTGTGTGGCTAACGGCCAGTTATAGCGTCCATGAAGGGACCTGAGAGCTCCCCTCCTCAGGTTATCTCGGTCCATTTGTCACAGTGTCTGGCTGTATTTCGCTTCCCGCCTCGCTGCTAACGCTTTTAATGAATGTTAAGCTACGGCTCGTAGTGCACAGGAGAACGTTAACGTGTTGTGTAACGTTAATTGACGTAAAAATTTTTAAAAAAAAACAGTGTTACCGTACCACCACCTTTACGGTCCTCCTCACCGCGTTGTTAGCTAAACACAAACACTGAATACCACAGCACCCATCCACACCGACTTCGGCTTAGTTAACACTTGCCGTTGCAATGGCGGGTTGTAACATTAGAGCAGCAACAGAGCTGTGAAATGTCATGAAAACAAATTCAGTCACTCACCGGAGGAATCCTCATCTTTACGTAGAGTCCCGCGGAGCCCCTCCGTTAGTATCCGTCATACCTAATCGCCTTTGGAAGCTATTTTAGAGTATCCTCGTGTGGACCCTCCGCCGCCTGCTCAACTCACACAGCGCAAGTCGGAAAGTACAGCCTGTAGTCTACCGTAGTTGTGCGACAGCGCTCAAGGATCCCTCCCCCAAGGTTTAATATCGGGAAAAATAAGGAGCAACGTCAAGACAACCACGATGGAAATCCCTTACTTCCGGTGGTATATTTCAAAATAAAAGTCCTACTTTGAAACTTGTACCTGGCCCCACTGCATTTAAAGGGCAGCTCCACCAATTTTACACATTAAAGTGTGCTTATAAGTGCTCCTCCATATGTGAAAAACGTAGAATAAAGAATAAATTGTTAGTGATGTCACTCAGTGGCTAAGTTGCATTGTGGGTAATGTAGGCACCAAGTTTTGAAAAGCGGTCCACTGGTCTAGCATTACACTCCGCTAACACTCATTATTGACAGTTTTTATTCATTTATTATTTATTTATTATTATTTATTTAACCGCGAAAAAACATTGATGACGTATTGTCATTTACAATGGGGTCAAGATATAAAACAGCCAATCAACAAGACAATGTTTCATATAGCTAGAAAAATAAAAATAAACGAAAAATACATGGTAAGTAACTAAAGATTTTACATCCAAATGTGTTATACAATTATATAGTTGTATAAATATATCCAACTTGATATACATGCAGCTTATGAGCCTCACAGCTGCCTTTTTGTTTCTGGAACTATGGATATTTTTTAAATGTTTATACTTATAATACTTACCACTGTGTATTTTATGTATTTTATGACTTTACTTTATTCTTAGATTCTCTAGAGTTATTCATGAGCTTTTATTTTCAAAGCGACACCCCACAGTTTCCGGTTTGGTGCAGCTGTCACCGTGTGTCTTGCCGCAGCTGTGAACGGTTCAGCTCATCCCGCTCTGCACTGTGGTCCAGCCGCAGCAGCAGCAGCAGCAACAGCAGCAGCAGGGACATTTTGGCTCAAACCGGGCTGAATGTGGTGTGTTGAGCCCCGGGGCGGGTCCACAGCTCCGTCCCGCTCACGGCACGACACCCTTGAGCCAAAATGGCACACTCATCCCGGGTAACCTTGTCAGAGCTCCCTCTCCGCTGCTCAGACTGACAGCTGCGGCCCATTGATCAGCACTATGCAGCAGAGGAGCGTCAGAGGTGATCAATGAAACGGGATGTGACAGTGATGTGTACAACCCACCCAAACTGCTAACCCCTCCTAATTTACACACCAAATTGTTACTGATGAAAATCAAGCCGATACCAACCTTTATTTCAAGACTGATTCATAAGTGCTATATAAATAATCCACAAAGACCCTTGACCTTACCTGAACCCAAGGTGATGTAATGAAATAACACAATTACTGTGACCAACAGACACAAACTAATTATTAAATCAAGATAAAATACAATAGACAGCACTCCCTCACCTTTGTAAGGTTAAAACAGCACATTTTGTAGTTTTGTAGTTAATAAATTACAATTTATTTACAGTGGAAGTATTTACTCAGGTGCTGTATTTTAATGCAACATTAGACAATGTACTTACATGTAATATCGACTGCTCTCACAACCTTTACTTAAGGAACAGTTCAACCAAAAAGGGAAATTCAGTCATTATCTCCTCACCCTCAAGCTGATGGAAAGTTAAGTTTTGCAGTCCACAAACATTTCTGGAGCTTCACAGCAAAACAGCACTGCAGCCTTCTCCTGAACGACTAAAGCAGCTTGGGACTTGTTTTACAACATCTTTTAAAATCAATTTGGGATCTCAGCGCTTCAGGAGACTTGGATCACGCCAGATGAGCTGCATCGAGCCATTTCATGTTTTCTGTTGTTTTTGACGGGTGGGAGGGTGAGTAGATGACTGAATTTTCATTTTTGAGTGAACTTATCCTTTAAAAAGGGGCTCCATGAAACTTCTTTGTTGTGCTGGAGGCTGGTCTTTTGTGGACTCTTATAAACTAACATTAGCTACTGTTACCGTTTGGTTAGCTACCCTAGCCCACTGAGAAGAGGCAATAAAAAAGTGATTTATGCATGTAAATTGCTGCAAATTGTTACATAAAGCCCCTTTAAGCAAAGTTATCCAACTGATAGATGTAAACAGTTGTCGTTTTAACTAAATTCAGTGTAGTTTTAAAATGTAAATGTGGTTGTTTGCAGTGAAAATGTATCTTTATTTACCCTCCAGACTTCTGTTACACACCAGCTCAGATATCTATGAATTCAAGGAAGTGTAGAGGAAGAGGCGCTCTGTTGGGCTTCTCATAAGCTTTTTGTTCTATTTATAAAACGTGCATCAGTTACAAACTTTACATATAAAAAGGAAATACAATACTGCTGTTTCCCCGTTAGCTGTGGACATGAACTCTTCTAGTGGCCAAAACAACAAACAAATATGAGGAATCAAGTAGACAAAAAGGACAAACATTAATAGCCCAAAAATGTTTTATTAAATTCATAAATCACCACTATACTGTAAAGTGAATACTTCATTCACTTTAATATACAATCTCTTAAATACTAGCCATGTTTAACCATGTAGAAAGCTTAGTTGAGTCCTCGTTTCTCGGCGTGTCCACAGCCTACTGAAATCAAAACCCTCTGTATCTGCGTGTTGTTGTGTTGTTGTGGCAGGCTAACCCGAAGTGGTTCACGTCTCCGGAGATGATGCATTGCACCTTTAACAACCGTTTCCCCACAAGAGGAAATGCCCTTTGTGAGTCCGTAAGGAGGTAACAAAAAAATAAAACGGTTGACGGAGGAAAAAACAGGATTCGTCAGTTTGCTTCATTCTTTGAGGCTTCATCAAAGTTCTCCACAAGATCTGTAAGAGAGAAAACAACAAAGTACATCAAGATGTTGTTCTGAGAGCAGAGCCACAGTGTTTGATGAAAGTGACACTGACAATTTGTGAAACAATTAGCGAGTGATTTAATTCTTTGTTTTCAAAAAACATCTTTATATCTAACATTCTGGAGCCAGAGAGTTGATATAAACCTTTTGAAAACAAAGATGCAGAGGAAACTCCTTATTGGCTTGGCTGACAAAATAGAAACCACCCCAAACAGATGTAGTGTTTCATATATTTTGGAAATAAATTCTTTATTCAATCTATAAAGATGACCTTTTACAGAAGAATTAGCATTGTTTTATTATAAGCTCCAAAAAGCACGAGGAGGAACACTTTAAATTATCGTTATAAATGAAAGCAATGATTGTCTACCTGGTACATCGTCGTCCTCTTCTTCTGCAATCTCCTCCTTGACTGCTTTCATGTCCATGGCTGCAAAATATATAAAGAGAATCAGGAGTGAATTAGAAGTCGAGCTGAAAATTGGCAAAAGAAAACTTTGTGATAATAACTGCAGACTTAAGTTAACAAAAGGTCCCAGTCTTTTTCCACAAAAAGCCTATCATAAAAATGGCATTTTATTATCTTTGGTAGTTGCTCATCAGTCTTCACTTTACAGCCATATCACAAGATTAGTTGTTTTGCCAGGTGGAAAAGCTTTTCCTGTTTCCTGTGTATTCTTTAATGACTTCATTTCCATCTACATGCAAATACCAAGGTCAACTGCTTCAAAGTCAGTCATCTAGAAGCTCAAAAATTGTGCTGGATATCTGAGAGGATGCTTTTACTGGTTCATATCTCACAGTCCGGCTTCACCGCTAGATTTCATATTTTTTGCCAACGATGCAGCGGTAAATAAAAAGGATTGCAAATTCAGTTGGTGATCATCATAATGCAAACAAATACTTCACCCCTTTAATTTACAGGCTTCATATGTTGCTATTATATATATTTTTCTGTTGGAGTTTTTACTCTATCACCATCTTTTGGTTCTCTACAGTTTTCGTTGCTGCTGAACCAGTTTCTCTGAGTCATATTTACAGACGTAATCTCCGCTGGTTCTCCAGTGATTCTAATCAAACAAAATGCTGCTGCGCAAAGCTGTCACACAAATCTGCAGAAGTTCACTGATATGTTGAAGGCAGCATATTCAACTGTGTTTCTGTTTGAAGCAAGTTGATCCATGACTCCCTTCTTTTGATGTCCAGTTCATTTATATGTCAGTAGGGTGTATTGTTTGCCCACATGGAGCCCTGAACTCTGGTCCTGTGGTTGAAAGCATTCATAAAATCTACTGACTTTTCTGAAAGCCCACATAATACTATGAATATCACTAATATTACACGACCACAGAGGATCCTGACAATGTGACAGTGAGTATTTATGCACATGTGTTGTTGTAAGTGTACTCACATTGCCGTGGGAACTGCTCGGCCAGCTTGCGCAGGCTGGTGAGGCTGTCGGCTCCCAGCTGGCTCAGGATGCCTGGCAGCATCTCTGTCAGCTGTTTGGTCTCAGCGTGGCCCGTGATGGCGAAGGTGTTGGCAGAGAGAGAAGCCTGCACTTTGGGATTGTTGAAGTGGATCACTGTCCCATCATCTTTTATCATATTCACCTGAAAAGTACAAACGATAACCACACAATCAGAATTAAAGCCAATAATACCTGACAGTATTTATGTTTGAACACCTAATTAATTTTTTTGTGGCATATTAAAGGGTATATAGCATAGGACACACTGTCTTTAGAGCCTTGGTTTGGATAAAAAAAAAAACTACCCAAAAATAAACCATTAACAGAAATTATTGAAATTAGAGTAACAATTTCAATAATTCACTGTAAGATACAAAAAGTAAACTGAGCCACAACATGAATTTAATTCTGTGCATCAGGTTAGTATCTTTGTCTTTTGTGCTTTGATTTAACTGAAAAACTTTGTGGGAGCTTTTTGGATAAAAGCTCTCTAAAAATAAACCAGATGACGTGAGAACGCTGTCATTAGGCTCTCCCAGTCTTTTATCTCTTCTCATCAGGACTCGCAACAAAATAAGTCAAAGCAGTACAAGTACAACCAAACAATGCCATTAGTTTTCCTTTGATAGCTCACCTCTTCTATCCCTGCGATGTTGTTCACTGCCAGTTTCTTCAGTGAGCCCTGGAGTTTTTTGTCATCAGCTGTCGCTGTCTTGTGAACAACCTTTTTCTTCCTGCGGGCTGTTCCCTGAGGGAAGAAAGAACAGGTGTGGATGTCAAAAGAGGAGTAGATAGCTGAATTGGGCAAAATGTCAAACACAGTGTAATACCACTGGGTCACATTATTTTTTTTTTTTAAAAATGGTACAGTTTTTCCATTCTATCTTGGACACAACATTTACTCATTTCTAGCTGTGAACATTGAAGCATTTTCAAACCCAAGACAAGAAATAGTTAAGAAAAGAGTAGCTTTTTACTTAGGTTTTAAAGTATTTAAAGTGCTAGTAATTTTTACTAAAGCATTTTATTTATTTATTTTTACCCAAAACAGTGTTGATACTAAACCGTATGAATGCCATACATTTGTTCACTTTCTTATGCTGTCAAAGTAAGTTGCATCAACCTGAATGCCTCCAATGAACAACAGTGAATGAAGCACTACATGAAACAGTAGGTGCTCCTGATGCACTAGTAAGCAAAATGCAGTAATCAAGAAAGGGAAGTGATTACCTAAAAGTCCACATGACACTTAAGTCACCGCTTATTTTAAGTACATAAACTTAGAAAACAGTTGTCGTCATGGCAACATGATAAAATACAAGATTCTCAGTATGAAAAGGGGACTTTTACCACTTAATTTCCACTAGTTTGAACACAGGATTTGGAGGTGTAGAAGTATAAGACATTAAGGTCTTCCTTCTTTTGTATAAAGTAACGGTCCATAACTTTGGCTGTGACTAAAATTATTCAGAATATTTAGAAAGATCTTATACACCATAAATTGTAACTGATAAATGCCAAAGCTCAGAAATTCATGGGTGAGAAGTAACTCTCTTTGTGGCTGCGAGTTACCAACAGTGTGTTCAAATTCAAATTGAGTAAATGTAATTGAATTTGAGAATGTCAATGTGGTGCAGTCTGGAAAAGGGCAAAAGGCCTCGGTCAGAGCAAAAATAACAAATAACGCCACCTAGTGTGTGGCTGAAGACCACACAATACACTTGCACAAAGCCACAGAGGCCACAGATGAATGTCCCCCATAAAGGGAATGCTGAGGTCAGGAGGACAGTGCTGACAGATGCTGAATGCCATCACACTCCTTAAAGTGAGCAACAACTGAACAAGCAACGGGACACATTTCAACACTGGACATATAACATTTGTAAAGATTACTGCACTAATAGTGTGACAAGATATTTATTGGTATGTTCAAAAAACAGTAGCAGACTGTACCTTTCCTCCTATCCGGACCTGTGCCTGAAGTTTGGCGAGCTTCTCTTGATTCATAGTGTTCTGTTTGTGGAAGAAAAAATAAAACCATTATTAGCATGATGATATTATCATGCTTAACATATAAAAGCAAATGACAAACAGAGATTACAGGTTTCACGGGTAAGAAACCATCATGTAGTTTGATGGAGCACGTGATTTCATGTTGAAACGTAATAGACCGTACACGTTGGGCAATCAGAGCTATATTAATCCTCATTTCCACACATTAGCACTAAGCTAGCATACAGCTAACAGATCAAATGACAGTTATACTGAAGCCATCCTGACGGTAGACCAACATACATTAAGTAGATTGATAAAGAAAAGTATCTGGAACCAAATTCCAAAATGACATTTAGCTACGTCTAACGTAGCTATCTGCTAACTAGTTAGGTGCCGTTAGGTAACTAGCTAAAAGGCTAATTGAGCTAATATTAGCGTAGTGGCTAAAGGAATAAGATAAACGAACTAGAATTCTAGTTGCTGGCGAGGCAAACAGCGGACTTCGACTTCAAATCAAACGATGAAACAAATCAGCTCAGATGTTAACCCCAAAATGAAATCGTTTTTTACCTTTTAAAAGGAATTAACTGGCAATCGCTTGGACTGTTCTTGCTACTAATGAGGCTGGAGCAGCGCAGTTTAAACCCGCGTCAAGCAGCCGCAATAAAACACACTTCCTGTCAAAAATGTCACAATAAAATCAGTATGACCCATAAACGGTATATTTATGACACATTAAAGGATTGTATTAACTCGAAAAAGGGTGACATATATGTTGTATTATATTTCTTGGGATTTAATACGTGAAATACCTGCTTAAGTGTGTTTGTGAAATACTTTTCGGCTTTTAAACTTTTGTTTTCGCGGTAGTTTCCGGTTGTTCTCCTATTTTTCGTTGTCTGACTTGACCAATTAAAGCCGCAGACAGGAGCACGCGGTTATCTGGATGTGACGTAATGCGAACAGCGATGCTGACCAATAGGAAGAGGAGGAGGGAGGGGCACACACGCAACCTCATTGGACAGGACTTTTATTGTGAAATGTCACCGGTTGAACGTCCGGGTCTCAGTTCACGCGAACAGTCACCGCAGCTATCTTGTAGCCGTTAGCTGTGAGGAAAAGGCCAGTCAAAATGCAAACGTCTCTAGTAAACATCGCATTATTTTCGTCTGTGCAGGTTTTGTTGTCTTTGGCGTGTTTTCATCAGGTTGTCGAGGCAGCCAGCGGGAAAGGTGAGTTTATATTTTGAGTTAATATACATTCAGAAGCTAGCATGAGCCGACTAGCTCCCCGCTAGAGGAGAGCTAGCTGTCTTTGTATCAGCATCCTGGATCCCAAACCTGTGTCCTGGACAGGTAGTTTAATGAGGGAGACGAGCTGTGTTTTGTCATCCAGACATGAATTATTAATCAGCACACAGGTGCCGCTAACACTACTTTACAGTCATGCTATCTTACATGAGTTTATGTTAAAGGTTGTCCCATTGAGACTGCATTAAGATCTTTATTCACCCATAAGAACGTTTATCCTCGTTATATTCAGAATATAATCAATATGCTCATATTGTATAAATAACTTTAGAGGTAAATATATTAAACAAATATGAATCAATATGCAGGGGACAAGTTGTAATCATTTACAAGCAATAAAAAACAACTACAGGAAGGTGCATCAGTGTCACTATTTTACACATTACAAGCATAGAAGTATGACTGAAATATGAATGGAAAACAAAGTATTACAGAAATATTAATTATTGATTTTGTTTTTGATTATTTTCTAGATTAATCAATTAATCGTTTAGTTAAACTTTTTAAAGTGGAAAGAAAGGTCATCCCAGCTTCTCAAAGCTCAAGGTGATGTTTTGTCAGACGCAAAACCCAAACATATTTAGTTTAATTATTATGTTTTCATGTGTCAGAATTTCCTGCCATTTTTGCATTAAAAATGACTATAATGATTAACCAATTATCAAAATGGTGAGTGATTATTTTTCTATTGATCAACTAATCAATCAGTTGTCAAATGTCACAGCTCATAATTGTATTAACTGTATCAAGGGTTGAATCACGCTGCAAGGAGAAAATTAAATGCACTACTCAAAATTAGTGAGGGATATCGGGATATGGATGCACATATGCATGTGCATAGATGTGCAATAAAAGTCAAATTAAATATGGCGCCCTATTTTTTGGGACGAAAAATATTCACAAAACACAAAATAAAAATTCAGATATGTCACAGAAGAGTTGTTATCTACCTTCATATTAAATTACCACCATTCATTTGTGTTTGTCACAGTTTCCTCACAGTTCTTTGTATTGATGTGTATTCAGGGCAGACCCACCCTGTTGTAGAAATATAATACCAGTTACACAATGCTGGTGTGCTCATTAATCCTTTCTCCTCACAGGGTTTGGCGATAACATCCACTGGAGGACGCTGGATGATGGCAAGAAGGAAGCAGAGGCCAGGTGAGTTTACACTTCCTGTCACCTGTTGTGCAAACATTCACCTGGAGGGAGGCCTACAACAGCTTTTAAAGAAATCCTCCACGTAGGGCTGGGCGATATGGCCTCAAATCAATATCACGATATATTGAGCAACTCACCTCGATAACGATAAATGAACGATAAGTTCATTTTTTAAAAACTTCTTATTGATCATCATTATAAAGTTTCAGGGCGTTCCTGTAACCATGGTAACTCACGGTGCCAGAGGGGAGGGAGAGACGCTGAATGAAGCCGTTTACACAGATACACTGCAGACAAAGTCCAGACTATAGTTGTTATTTCACACATGTAGCACACAACAGGGCCTGCCGAAAAGTGACTGCACCCTGTAACTCTGGATTGCAAGGAGTGATATTGACCAAATTCACTGTACATGCACCTGGTTTCCTCTACTATTAATGCTGAAAAGACAGAGAATGTAACCCCTCCCAATCCAGAGTTACAGAGTGACACAGTGATATTGACCAAATTCACTGTACATGCACCTGCAAACACAGAGAATGTTATGCAGAATGTAAAGGCAATCCGTTACAGTTAGCCTACAGTTCTATATATACTACATTATTGTATTCATAATTATGCTCTTAAAAGTACAAGTTATCCAAAAAGTTAATTAAGTAAATGTAATGAAGTAAATGTAAATCGTTATTACCCACCTCTGATAGCACTTACTAATTATATGATTGCTATCTAATGTGTCGTGGAAACACTCCTGCATTCTTTTCTGCATTGATTTGCTAATCCTCGTTATAAAATCACTGAAACAGGGATATTGAATTATGACTTTATTTATAGATCAAAGCGGTGTAAAATCACATTGCAACAACGATAACAACAACAACAACAATAAAAGTGGCAAGGTAAAGCATCTACCCTCATCAATTGTTGACAACTAGCCTACATTATGGAAACTTCAGGTTACTTTTTTTTATCTGCGCCGTTCTTTTTCCGTAGCCTCTTCACTTGGGCTACAGGACTGCACAGTAAAAAAAACATTTCTCTCGGTGCTGCGTCTGCCAGCTGACCCGTAGTAGACCTACGCCCACTTCCTCTGAACTGATGCGCGTTCCCGTCGGGGGCAGTCGTTTTTCGGCAAGCAGTCTCTTCTCGGCACTACACCTGTGTGCTCCATTTTCTCCGTCTCACCGTCTCTTTCCCTTCTTGTAACAGACTGGATGGCGTGGAGTCACGTGACTACACACGCTGTATACGTAGTACAGCCAAGCGTCTTAAAGGGACATGAACATACCGGTAGCCTACCTACACACACAGCCAAACAAGACAAAAACGACACCGAATATACCGACAGGGGCAAAATGACGTCGGTTATCGTCGTAAATTTCGGTATCGGTAAATTTTCGGTTTATCGCCCAGGCCTACCTCCACGTCTGCATTTCCACTCCAGACGGGCATGTTGATACCAGTAGCTTGTAGTTAATGATTTTTCATTATGAGGGTATAATTATTTTTTACTTCAGTGTCAGTCATGACAATCGAAGTCAGAGTTACTAGTTTCAGTGTTCCCTTGTTCACATATGATCTTAACTCATTTTCTTTACGTGCGTTTGCAATGACAGTGGGCTGCCAATCATGCTCATCATCCACAAGAGCTGGTGTGGAGCCTGCAAAGGTAAAACATTGTTCTTTCTCTTTCTTTATAAAAACCTCAGGTCAGGAACTGTCCTTTCACATCTCAATAAATCCGTTATGTGCCCACTCTATCTGTGTGTAAATTACAAAAAGCCATTACTTAAACAAATCATACATTGTTTGTTAAAGTAATGACATTGATATTAAGACGGAGGACCAGTACTTTATTGTGATGATAATCATTATGTTTATGACTGGATTTGATGTAAAAAGAAGATACTGTAAATAATAATTGCATTGTGTTGCCTTCACAACAGCACTGAAGCCCAAATTCGCTGAATCCAAGGAAATCTCTGAGCTTGCACACAACTTTGTCATGATCAACCTGGAGGTAAGGTCATGTGTAATGTATTTCTCAGTTAATTAGGATTATTATTTTAAATAAGTTGTAATTTGGGGATGATTGTGCTAACATGAACAAACATGAACAAACATGTACATTATCACGAGGATGAGATTTGTTTCCAGGCTTGTAAATTATAAGTTATCTCCTATTTGAACAGGATGAGGAGGAGCCCAAGGATGAAGCCTTGAGCCCCGATGGTGGATACATTCCTCGGATTCTTTTCCTGGGTACGGAGGGGGTTGAGTCACGCTTCATGTAAACACTGTGGGATTCCTTTTGAAAAGACTAATTGCACAGTTATTCTTGAAAAAAATGCTGTCTGATAAGAGTTTCAGTAGGCTGGATTCAAGTTTCACTGGCATGTTTTTGTCTTGGTGGCGGTACAGTGAAAAGGCCAAGATGTTGCACTTTTTCAGAATTTCTCAGAGCAAACCACCAATCAAGGATTTGGAAATTAACTGCAATACATACTGGACAACACACAGATAAAAATAATGAAACAGGAACATCCCAAATCTTTACAGATGTGTGTATAAAAGAATAAATAAAAGGTAGAAAAAGTCGAGCTTTGATTGGACGAATGAAAAATCAAGCAGCATCAAATATCACGTTTTGTTGTGTTAAATACAACATGGGTGTAGTGTGTGGACATTAAAGAAACACATCACAGGAAAATTATGCCTCAATGTAGACATTTTATATTAAGATACTTGAGAAATGAATGTAACATCAATGTACAGAGCACAAACTAAATTACTTCCCAGATTTAATGGTTCTTTTAGTGAAAAAGCTTTTTGTGTGTTGTTTATCTGCTCTACCTTTTCCAGTTTCCTGAATATAATTTATTGAAAAAGGACCCTCCCCCCAAGTATTTAATAGACAGAAAATCAATCGGCAGCCAAACATGCAGAAGATTTTCTGCTACCAGATTTTCAAATGCTAATATTAGCTGGTTTTCTTAGTCCTCTTTAATAATAATTGATTTTTGACTGTAGGCAGGACAAAACAAGCAATTTGAAGATATAAAATTGGGCTCTGAGGAGTTGTTGCGAGCATTTTTCATTATTTTCTAACATTTTATCGACAAAAATAATTGTCAAGATTATTTCATAAAGAAAACAATGGCTAGTTGCAGCCCTGTATTGTTTGGATTTTAAGTCAGTCAGCCAGTCATTTGCTGGTTTTCTTCGTCTTCTATAATAATAAATTGAATGGCTTTCCAATTGGACTTTGGGGAGTTTTTACAAGCATTTTTCATTATTGATGATAATACTTGTCAGATGAATTCATAAAGAAAACAATGACTAATTGCAGCCCTGTATTATTTGGATTTCAGCTGTATTTTGCCTTGACCAAACCTTTTATTTGACTCTTGCAGATCCCAGCGGCAAAGTCCATCCTGAAATCACCAACAAGAACGGAAATCCAAACTACAAGTATTTCTACAGCAACGCAGATCAAGGTAACATCCAGATTATCATCATTTACCTAGAAAATATTATTTTATTATGCATGGCTACCTTGAGCTCAATGAATATGTAAGTTCCCTTCATAAGTAGCTGATAATCATGGTTTTTGTTCTCTTCCTCTTGCTCAGTTGTGTCTGGTATGAAAGAGGCTCAGGAGAAGCTTACAGGCGACTCCTTCAAGCACGGTCACACTCTAGACGAGCTGTGAGGAGGCGGAGGCGGTCATCACGCTGTAAGGGCTACACTTCCTCCACCTGAGGCGGTGCTTCAACACGCCCTGTAACATCCCCAAACAAACCTCCACCTCCCACCCACTATTTACACTCTCACTTTAGGGTGAGGGTCCATCTCACTGACAGAGCAAAGCCAATCATTAGAAACACCTCGATTCTTCAGTTCTACTTTTTGTCCTGTACGGTTTTTTCAACACTACAACTCATGTTCCTGTCACTGTCTGTGTTTTAAAACATGTATATTTGTAACTACTGTTAATTAAATGCCATGTACTGTACCTACTGTCTGTAGAGGATATAACCAACTCAAGCTAGCCAAGTTAACTGTTATTAACTCTCACTTGATGTCTAGAAAATGCCAAGTCTTTCAAGTAATTTGCCTTTTTTGTGTCACCGGACGACCATGAAAGTCTTTATTTGAGAAGTTTTACACTGTAGACGACTGAAATTCATCTTAACCAGTAGAATCATGTTCCACCTCCAACAGCAATGATACTCAGTACTTCCTATTAGACAAGATAATATTTTAACACCCTCAGTGATGTGCTTCCAAAGATCCTCTACAGTATGTTCAATATATCTGTGAATGAATTTACCATGCACTACAACATGGACTCTGTACTTCTGATTTTTAGTATACACAGTCTTTCAAATATTATTCATTGAATCCTGCCAATTTCTGTATACTTACTGTAATAGCTGTATCTACATATTTTTTTTTTTTTCTGTTCTGAGTTCTGTTTTAATGCTCGTGAAGTGACACCACCAGGGCTGCAATTAATGATTATTTTCTTGATTAATCGATTAGTTGTTTTTGTTATAAAATGGTGAAAAATGTTGATCAGTCGTCCTCGAGGGTCTTGTTTTATCCACAACCCAAATATATTCAGTTTACTGTCGTAGAGGAGTAAAGAAACCAGGAAATATTGACATTTGAGAAGCTGGAATCAGAATTTTGTTTTTTTCCATAAAAATTACTCAAATTGATTAACAGATTATCAAAATAGTTGGCGCTTAATTTAATAGTGGACAACTAATCGATTAATCGTTGCAGCTCTAGACACCACTATTTTTTTTTCTTTTGTCAGCCTTATTAAACTCTTTGAATGAGGGATGAAAACTGGTTAAGTGTCTTGATGTATTTTATACATGTACACAGCCAAGTGTGCAAATAAAGTTTGTTGTACTGAGTTGTTTGTGTTTGTTGTTGTACTGGGATAATAATAGTGGGATAGGGCGTTTTTTATGAATTTCTCTTGCAATAATGCATGCATGGACAAAAAAAAATCAGGCTTATTATTATTATTAATAATATTAGGCTATATACTTAAAAACTTAAAATAAAAAGTCCAAAACCAACAAGGTAAAGTAAAATGTCACAGATCTGTCCCCCTTCTGTTTCTACCATTACAGCCTCTTACAGCCAGGTGCCATCAGAAAAGTCAATGAGGGCTTAATGCTGCATCCATGTGCTCCCCGGATGGTCCCACTTGCCGAGTGTGGGAGTCATTTTTCCAACTCAGGTGTTTTCATGTTGGAATGTGGGCGCAACATGGATTTTTCCGCTCAGAACGTTTAAACATGTTGACAGCTGTTTCTGGTATTTGAGTGACAAGGAAGAGCAAAGGAACCGGATCATGTAAGCCATGAAATATATCTCACAAATATGCATGTTACCATCAACCCAATGTTTACCTTTGTACCTCAACGTCAACTCAGCAACTCGTGCACCCAAATTTTCTCCAACTTCCCGAGTTGTTGCTTTTCCGATATTCCATTACAACATGGATCAGTGGGATTGGGCCTATGAGTGAGTACAAATGGGGACAGTAGAGGTATACCCTCTACTGAGTGCCAATGTAGTTGTGAGAGAGATGCATTCACAACACAGCTGTAAACAGTACATCAAATTTTATTGTCTATCCAACAACAGTGATCCCTTATGGTTTGTCAAACAATATGCAACTGCTGCGAACATCAGTAGGTGGAGTCACTATTTAACCTCAGTTTGACAGTGATTTAAATAGTGCCGTTACATTAATGCAAGTGCATTTATTCATTTAAGACATTGAATTGCAATTGATCCCATTCCAGACACAGTCTTATAAATGGCTTATTCAGGAAAGAACTTTCTTTCATACTGAGCCACGTCTTCGAGTAAAAATGTCTTACAGCATATGATTTTTCATGATAAAATAAATTACAAGAAAAAAATAAGCGTGCATTTCTAAAAAAGCCTCATATCATGACATGCTAACAGCACTAACAGACTACAACAACTTGACAAACATAAGGAATGTTGGTGGAACAAGCGTCAAACTTTGCTAAAGGCATTCGAAGATAAAACTCTGTATCGCTCTGTCTCTGACAGATGGATGAAAGGCTTGAGCACGAAGAAGAGTTTTGAGAAAATCACAAAGTAAACAAACATTATGGATGTGAATGTGGCCAAAAGCTCCGACATCTTTCCACCGTGAGGTCATTTAAAAGATTTTAAAAGATGAGAGGGAAATAAAAAGGTAGCTCGAGAGTGAGAAATATTGCTACGATCTCTATAATTACACTAATTACACAATGCTGCTGCTGTAAAATCAGCAACACTTTCAGATATAAAAAAGCCTATAAAAAGCTGTGTGACACATCTGTATATTCAAAATGACACAGCAATAAAGTGTGATTAAAACTCTGATTGAAAATTTAAGTTGTGCACATTCAGAACCAGTGTTGACTAGGGTTTACTGCTCAGACAGAAGAGCAGCATCACGAGCTCTTAAGATGCAGCTACATCACGTGATCATTGCTCAAAGAGGGGGTACAAAAGGTTTACACAACATCTGGAATTAATCGCCAGCTCTTCAGCAAGCAGGAGGCCTATCCAGTGTTGGAAACTACATTCCACATTTCATGGATATCTTTACAAGATTACACTGAAACGCTGACGTGTTAAATTCCATCTGTAAACCCGCTTGGCTGTCGCTTTAAGACGCTCCATCCATCCGCCCCCCGTTTGTGCTGGTGTGAAGTTTGTCCAGTTTGCTTCTGAGGATGTGAAGAGGTGAGTGGAGGAGTGTGTGTGTGTGTGTGTGTGTGTGTGTGTGTGTGTGTGTGTGTGTGTGTGTGTGTGTTTTTGGGGGAGGCAGGAGCAAACTTAAAATCTTCCCTGCTTGGCGTCTCCGATGGCCCCCCAGACGTCAAAGACAAACTCGTCGGGGAAGGCGAAGTCTCCGAGGGTCTCGTCCAACGCCATGGCGAATTCATCTGGGTTTTTCTTGTCGCGGCCGACCTCAACCATCGTAGCAGCTGGAGGGAGAAGAGCAGAATACTTCAAGTTCAATTAAGAGCCAGGAAATCCTTTCACTCTTTGGAAAAGCTCTTCAGTTTATCAGTGAAGTATTCCCATCTGTGCCAACAGCACAAATAACGTCCCCTGTACAAAGCTGTTATTTTTCTAATTTATTCTTATCTGTTTTCCAGCAACAATGTTAGGACACAGCAAATAACTGATGTAAAGGCTCAGCTACAGCGAGTATTTCTGTTCTCGCTCTCAAAAACGGTACATTTTGGTACTTAATTTGTCTTTGAAAATTAAACAAATGCAGAAAATTGCTGGTGCAACCGGAAGACTGCAGACGGAATGAAAAAAACCTGATGCACCAGCTTAAAAAGCACCTCATATTTACTTTTTTTTATTTATTATTTTGTTCTGTATTATTTGGTTACTGTATTATCTCTGAAAGGCAGCAACTGTTGAACACAAAAGCCAAATAAGATGTGTTGTGGGGGCACCGTAGTAAGAGTGAATAATGTACATCAGGGTTGGTGCTTGTTTATACTCACCGAGTTCAGTGTCTCTGATGCCCATGTAGCTCTCCAGGAGGTCGTCCACTTTCTTCACCGCCTTCTCCTCAAATTCTGTTGGCTAGAAAAACACAAAACAACTCAGATTCAATCGTTCACTTTCTCAGTTTTACTGTATTTTGTTGCTGTTATGTTCTTGCACCACAGTAATAATATAATTCAGAGATCAATCTCACTCTTTATTATCCAGATTTGTGGATTAGGTGATAATGTCGGGAGAAGTATGCACCACTTTTTGGGTGTTTTTTTGTTTGCGTGTTATCTGTATGAATCATTAATCTTAATGAACCTTTAAGATTATATCAGGGGCAAATAAGAGACGACCTCTAAACAGTCTATAATAGTGTCAACGGTTCCATGTCCAAAATACAATGACATGTGAATGCACTCAAAAATAAAGAGTCAAATCACAAAACTCGCTGTTCAGATTAAATCACTGTTTAGAGTAACAGACCTGATCCTTTTTCAGTTCAGCATAAAGAAAAAAAGGTTAGGGTTAAATCAATTTAAATCTATCTGCTCAATTGTAGCATCTATGTCTGTCCGAGGGCGCCACTATAGGTGTATTACAAGTATTATTATTCAAATCATTGGTTATTGATTATTAACTTGCATGTATTTTTGAAGTATTTTATTATAAACGTTTACATCCATCTTCACTGCTCTGTTGTTTTGCTCAATGTCCCGCCTACAGCAACATCGGATTGGTTACTTGTCACGAGTTATAGCCCATCAACGCTGAAGGCTACTGTGCTTGACATGCAAAAAAGGATTCAAGCTGCACTCATGCTTTACGTCTATAATGACAAGCACGCCCAGTTCCCGTTACGCCACTGAAAATGCCCAAACTCACAGCCAACAGGATTTCACTCTGCCTTGTCTGTCTTTTCATTTGCAACTGTGATGACTTTCATAGAATAATTACTTTAAAAAGCAACAGCGGCATGTAAGATTGTATTTCACACTATGATGGTTGAATTTTGTAATTAGTCCTCGGTTCACATGCATTCTGACAGTACAGATCAACCACTTTCTGTTATGAACCTTTCTTCCACCGATTCCCTAAAGAAACTCACCTCGTCCTCTACAGTCGCTGGGCCCTTGGAGCGAAGTCTCAGAGTCCCCCTCCCTGTGCCAATCTTGTTGTCACTGGCAGGTTTGGCGCCCTTCGACCTGGGCTCAAGCATTTCTATCAATCAGAACAGAACACAATATTACAAAAAGTCAAGTTTATTATTATTTACAGTCACATTTCTGAACAGACATCACAGTCTTTCCTGATAGATCGTTCGCTCAAGTTCTTTATCTCAGATTTGTGTATAGTTCCCAAACAACACACTTTACTGATGGTTTCATCTACGTATAACCACAAGTGAACATTATTATTAGTATTACATTTTACTGAGAGAAAAGCAGTGCTGTCTCACCACAATGTTCAACAAAGGTATGATTTGACCTTTTCAGAGCATATTTCAATTTTCAGCGTTTTCTGTTTTTCTTATCATGCAAATGAACTCATGCACCCTCGTGTCCTGCCCTCATGCTGAGAAACACTGCAGCACAAGATTCTCCCCGGATGTGTCTACTGACTGAATCGTGAAGGTGAACGTGTTGTCCTTTTACCATCTGGGGCAGTTATGTAACACGTTGATGCACCGACACTTTTTCTGCATCTTTTTTTACTCACCGAAGGCCTTCATGGGCTCGACCAGTTTGAGGGTGAAGGACTTGTCTCTGGGCAGCTCCTTAAGCATGCGGGCGACCTCATAATGTCGCGTCCCGACGATGTTCCGTCCGTTAATGCACTCTACGTGGTCGCCCACAGAGATCACCTTCACCCCGTCCACAACGCTGCCCTCTTTGATACGCTGCACAGAAAGGATTGAAGAGAAGAAATGTAATTAAAATAGAGAAAATAGCAGCGCACAAGACAAAAAAAACAGATCAAAACAAGAGAGAAAGCGAACCAAGAGTGTGTGTGACTGTTCGTGTGTGCACAAAATATGCTGGGCAATACTTAATGACTCTACTGTATTTGCTCTTTCATCACGTTAGACCAGAAACCACTTGCATGGCAGAATACAAAAATAGTTATTAAAAAAGCTTCCATGGAAAGTTAAATAGCACTGTTTGTTTCTGTTCCAGACTTCAAACACTTTAAAAAAGGAAACAAACATTTGTGATGCAAATATATCCACCGTACCAGCTTAGGAGCGTCTGCACTGCACGGCTTTGTGAGTTTATAAATATGAATAATACTTTCCTGGGCTTTTTCTCCACAGGAAGACAAAATGCTTCGTAGGGAGGCTTTTCATTTCAATGTATTCATTTTTTAATGCTAAAGTTAAAAGTAGACCTGGTAAATGCTTCCTGATCTACATTTTACTCATTAAACCTCAATAGCTGACTGGATGAGAAGGTGTGAAAAAGCTTAGATGTGATAGAAAAGCTGCATAAGTTGTAGTTTGTCATAAACACTGTCATCTAATCTGGATGCAGTGCTGTAGTGGCATCACATGATGGCACATGTGAGCACTTTGTTATGCAGTAAAATGACTGATACCAAATAAGCTCATTACAGGAGTCTACATCAACAGAAGGAACATACCAAGACGAATTATGATTTCCACTCAGAAAGCAAGTTTGTCAAATCCTTTGAATATGGCATGAAAACAAGTTGAGCTAAAGCAAAACATCTATTGTTGTTTCGTACATGCTGTGATATCCACAGTAAGGTTATCGAGAGAATCTTGAATCAAATATGATCAGAAGGTTTCTATATCCTATAACTACACAGTACACCCTTAATAAACCTGCATTTTGTTTACAGCTTCATTTGTATAATATAGTTGGTATTATGAGTAAGTAAAACTGAAAGAATTATATCATTATTCGATTGGTTAAACAACAGAAGATCAAGCAGTGCCAAGTCTGATAATCAGGTCATCTTTTAGGTTAACTTTCACACAAACACATCAAACATTTATTAGTTTTATGAGTTTCATAAGTTTTTTGTCTCTCTGTGGCTCATATCATCGTTTATCTTTTTTTTAATTTTAACATTGGTCAGACAAACTCAAGACTTTCAGGCCCAGATAACTTATAACGACAAAAAGCAAGAGTCTATTTCATTGTATTTTTAAGATGCAAAATGGTACAAGGATCCCAAGTTCCCTTAATTTACTGATTTCCTACACAGCCTGTCATGCTCAGATTATGAAAAATAATAATGAGGAATCCTACATGTTTAAAGACCTTTTTGACCTCACAGTAAAAATTAAACAGCATAAAGAGCATGCATGTAACTGGAAACAGAATATAAAACAAGGACAACTAGATAAAGGCTAATAAATAAAACAATAAAAAGGGCCAACTTTGGGCAGCCCTGAACTAAATGATTATTTGACATTAACTGTAACAATAGATCCATGATAAAAATGTCTGTTAGTTGCATCTTCACATGCACCTGACTGTCTCGACCTGATTTTTTTCTACACAACTTTAGCTGACAAAAGCAAAGCATTGTTGCAATCACTGTTTCAGCCAATAAACTCAGTTTAATGCTTATATTAATCCTAATCCTTAATACGACTTAATTTCTCATATCGGAATGAACATAAATGTTAATACATTAATTCCTTTGTCTACCTCACCTCATTTTGTGCCTACACACGTTATATAACTTGACACCACTGTGATTTATGAGGTCAAATAAAGGCCGACCCGTTTCTTCTTACCTTTATGAAGGCGTATCCCGCTCCGTTGTCAGTGATGGTGAGGCCGAGAGCGTCTTCAGATTTATAGACCTCCACCTCCTTCTTGAGCCCTTTAATGTGGGCGAAGATGAAATCCTCAAGGCCGATCTGGCCCCCCAGCAGCTTGTCCATGTCAATCTTGTGGGTGTTGAGGGTGCAGAACAGGATCTGAACACACACAGACAGACATGTAGCAGTCAGGTATAATACACTACAAATGTGGAAGTTGTGGAAGTAAGAGTATTTAATTTATTGACATTTTGTGAGTTTATTTTGTTCAATTAATATGAAACTACAGGGGCTATCAGACTATCGCCTCTTGGCAGGACGCAGTGGTATTACCAAACACGGCGGCCAGGGCTAGCTGGTTAGCATGCTTACTCCAGTAGACACCTCTACAACACAATACATAGATGTCTTTGACATAACGTCAACACCTGTTTCTTCACACTCTGTTGATAATGTTAGCTCATTTTTTGATGTTTTAAACTAAAATTCTGGCCGAACATATCTTACAAATGGCTCCTTTACATCACCTCACCCCAATATATTCACACATTTGATAAGACTGAGCTAAAACTAGTTTGACTATCCAAAAACTTTCTAACAGGAACTGAATAAAATGAAAAAACACTGCTCATCATTTGTCTTTTAGAAAAAAGAATGAAAGAGGCCCTGCTGTGAAGGAAAACCCCAGAAACGTCTGCGTCTTTGATACACAATCAAAAAAAGAAAATCAATTTTTAGCCACAGCCTGAAAACTGAGCCAGATTCAAAAATAAACGTGTTTGATTGCAGATGACAGAGCGCTGCCTCAGTATGCTAAATACAGGAATCATCAGGGAGCTCCGTCTTTATCGCAGCAGCCATGTAACGCAGTTATGCCCTCTGCCACCCCACTCGTTTCATCAGTGTGTGTTGTCAGAGCTGTGTTCTCAGTCCTGAGGCCGGACCAGCCTGTGATGAAGCAAACAGGGAAAATGACCTTTCCTCCTGTGCCAGATATGTTGAAATCTGGCATCACACCTTGTGGCTGCCACATCTTGGCAGGACTGAGGGAGAGGGGAAATGTGATCACCAGGAACACGATACACAGTTGGCCTGATTTAACAGCACGTTAAAGAGAGACTGGACAGTGAAACCAGCAGCAGGAGACTGGTGAATGTGAATCATTTATTCCACTCTAGACGGACACGTAGCCTTACTTTTAGATTTACTGAGATAAGTTATGCCAACATGCAATTTCTGCTCTAATTTCTGTTGTTCGATCAGCTTCCTGGTAGGGCTTTAGGAAATACCGGGACAGGATTTAGCTAACTTCCGGTAGAGAGGGATTGATTCATGCTGGTTCATCAGGGGGATGACCTTTGTGCACCAATCAGGCTCTGGCAGCGAGGCCTGCCTTGTTTGGGCCTTGTTTTTTTCCTGTGTACCAACAGGCGCTGTTCACTCACACATAGGCAGACATGGCCTCATGCGTTGCCTTGGGTTACCAGACTATAAAAGAATGGGATTATAATAGAGGGAGGCCGCGAGAGGAGAAAGGAGGAGAAGAGGAGGCGATGATTGAGGTGAGGGAGGGGTGTACTGTAGCTGAATTCATGGCTCTCTCTCGTTCTTTTCTTTTTCCATAACAGTCTCCCCCTCTTGCCTCCCCCCTTCAGGCCAGGGCATTACCCAAGAGCGAGTGGGAGTAACAGCAGCGGACGCCTACACCCGGTTACCAAGGCTGCCGACTACATTAAGCCGCTTCTCTGCGACGCAGGCAGCTCTCAGCACTCCTCTCCTCCTGCTGGGCTGACAGCCGCAGTGTGTTCACGCCGCCAGCCGGGTGCAGCTGAGATGCAGTGAGTAGTGTCACACACAAACACAGCAGTGACAGTGACTGCTTCTCTTTCTAACAACCTGACTCACTACAACAGATACTACACCTCCCACTGCCTGTGCCACGCTGACCGAAACCTTGATAACCACATGGAAAAGGGCAAGTGAAAGGAGAGGCACTGCAATCTGTTCAGAGTCACCCAAGACAGAGCTAGTCATGGGTCAATGCTTTCCAAAATGAATAAAAACACACAAGAGGAGAAAAAACAGACAAAACAGATTTTAAATTGAGTTTGAAGTAGAGCTGAACAATGTGCAAAAAAGGTCATATTTTGATTATTTTGACAGATAGGAGTCACAATTTTAGTGGGAATGATACATTTTTGACTTCATTTTTACTAGAAAAAATGTGACGTGACATTTGTTGGAGTCTGTCACCAACAAACATGTTCCCCGACGTCTGGAGAACAAGATTTGTAGGGCGTCTCTGCAGCACCAACATAAGCTTAATTCATAATCATACGTTGCAACTCATTTTACCGTTATCAAAAAATGTCAGCTCCTTGCAATTTGGATTTGGATATATTGCACTTGGCCATATTGTGATTTTGATAATATTTTGATTAAATGTTCAGCCCTATTTTGGAGCTAATAATCACGTAGTAATTTGTATAAATGCAGGGTTACCCACCAGCCTCGCCGGAAAAAAAAGGAGTTCCTCCGTTAACGTCAGAAGAAATAATTACATTTTTATGACCTGTACCAATAGGCATCTGCTCCAGTTATGTTTTAGGACACATAAAAACACTGTTAGTTTGTGCTTTTTCCACAGAAAATTATTATCAATATTTTCAGACAGAAGTGTTTGTGGTAGGGACACATTCAGCCTGTAAAAAAATAATAATAACAGCTCTTTTCTCATGATCTGAAGCCTGAGGAAGAGCTGAAGGAAACACATTGTTCTTGTCAGTGTTAATAAAAAAAACTCGTGATCCACTGACTATATTACATATTGGTTGAGTGTGCAGTCTCTGCAACAAACACGTGTGGTTTGTTTTTGTTCTGGTTACGTGTTCGTCTCGAAGTTGCCAGCACTGCCGTACATGCTGGGCACAAAGCTTTCTTTTCTTTTTCTCACAAATATTTTTATTTCAAGTTGTTTGCCGGTGGACACAAGACGTCCTCTACTTCACTGTGAAGACCATTTCAAGCGGAGGAGGACTTTAAGTTTTGAGGAAAACAAGCTGTTACATCACACAGCAAAGACCACGAATTTAACGTATGAGACGACAGTTTCAACAGTCAATCTATGAGATGAGATGCGTCAGGATATGTCTGATTCAACTCCGCAGCTGACTGTTTGATTAACCATTAAGATAACTCATTAAGTATGAAGACGTCTTTGTACCTTACTTGATTACAACTCCACTACATTTCACAGGGAAAAACTGTACTTTTGACCTCAATACATCTATTTACTTGTTACTTTCTACTTGAGGATAATATAATAATAATATAATGCTCTGCATTTGGGATGCACAATATGGATTTTCTTTTTCCCGCTGAAACCAATAATTACCTGCTTCTAATGGCCGATACAGATAAGATAAAAAATGATTTCACATTTTTTTAATTAAAAAGAAGTTCCTAACCTGTAGCTTATGCACACCTGTAGGTAAGAAAGGCTGAGATGCTCTAATTAGGGCTGGGCGATATGACCTTAAAATAATATTGCGATTTTTAGGCTATACATAATATATATGTCGATATTTTGAAATCTGGAGGATCAAAAGCACTTTATAACGGCTAGGACTGGGTGACAAAATAAAAAAATCACAATCATTTTGACCAAATTCCTCAATATCCATATTGCGACAATTTGGTAGGGATGACTTTTTACTTTCATAAAATATTAGCTCAAAGAGATTTCTGATAATCATCAGTAATGTGGATTTAAGTGGGTAAAGTGAATTATTAGAAAAAGTCAATCTGTTAAGTTCAGAAGATGACATCACCTTACTGTAATGCAGCCTTTAAAACCAGGAAAAGACAACACTAAGTTATGTCATACCATGATATCCAAAAGACAGCATGCTGAAATATCAGGTGACACTTAACACCTCCACTGACTAACTTTCTCAAGGAAAACCCTCAAATGAATTAGTTTTCTGTTTTTTTAGACAGCATTCATTACTTTTGCCAACGAGTGCTAAAAACGATTAGTTGATTAATTAATAGATGTATTGAATGGATTGAGACAATTAATCATCATTTTTGATTGACTGTTGGTCAGACAGAAGTCATAACTCATTAATAAGTTAGTTGAAGATGTTACCTTGGACTCTGGATAATTGTAAAGGGCATTGTTTTTACAATTTTATGACATTTTATAACCAAGTGACTGACTGATTGTAAGTGTTCAAATGAGAACTATTAATATATATATCATCTTATTGCACTTTTGTTCTCTTCACCTGTATTAATAGTTCCTCATCTCTAATAATATGCTGCCATTTTACAATATGAGAGGCTTTGTCAGGCAGACATGGTACAATATTATAACAGTACAATAACTGAGTGAATCTTTGAAATCTCCGCCTACATGTATTCTCTACAGAGATCACTCCTCCTGCCTGTGTTTGAACAAAGTAAAGGCCAGACAAATAGACTTTAATTGGATCTCCCTCTGAATGATGCACTCCATTAAAACAGTGTTGACTTATAGCTTGGGAAACCTGTTTCTTTGGCAACTGAACCACTGTCCATCAACAGCCTCATCAACAGATCTTTTAACAGAGGAAAAGAAGGTTAGAAAGATTAAACAGAGAATATCATACTGTGGGGTATTACTCATGTGTAACAGCAGAATAGTGTTTTGTCTCATTTCCTGTCATTTCTGTGTCAGATGTTTTTATTAGTTAACAGGGAATGCTGATGTAAGCTGTGTGTGTTGTGGCGTGGCTCCGTTTTCAACAGGATATCACATTCATCAGCATTTAAGCTTGTGCAATCATTAACCTAACTGCGGATGTGAGAATGACAACAGAGAGGTGTTTCATAAAGGTGGCTCAGAAAAGCCCATTAGGGCTGCAACTAGTTATTATTTGCATTTGTGATGTCTTCAAACTGCTCCCTTGGTTAAAAACATAAAAACTCTTCATTTACCATCATAAATGACAAAAAAGCAGCAAATCTCCATATTTAAGAATCTGGAACCAGCAAATGTTTGACATTTTTCTTCTTGAAAAATAATTGAAACTATTAATCATATGATGAACAAAACCTTCAGAGTTTTTAATGGACAGATCTGTGGGTGTCCAGTTCTTTAATTTTATCTAAGTGACATTTAAAAAGGAAGAAAGTGTGATGACATTCTGCTCACTATGAGGCTCTCATACCTGGCATTAACAAGCCTCTCAACATGCCTCTCGAGTGACCACATTGCGATCAGACCTCACTTCCCTGCTCTATATGCAAATGAACACATACACCAACAACAACAAATGGACACAACGTTTTCTTCCATAAAGAAAGAACTTAATGTATAACTTTTACTGAATTAACAAGAAGGCCCAAATAATTGTAGTTTATTGTTGTGTAGTGTAGTTATAGTTTTACAATGTTTATAAAGTTTCTCCTCAACACTCAACTCACAAAATTCAGCCATTTTAAAAGGGAGTCTGGGTACTTTCTCCACAAAGAAACAACTTCATGTATCACATTAAATGCTGAAGTTGACAGGTGAAGTTTTTGCAGTTGAATCAGATGGTGTGTTCATAAACACCTGCTGCTAACATTGGCAGGTGAGAGAGCCAAAACATGTAGTTTGCATTACAGTGAACCAAATGTAAATCAGACTGTGTAATCCATTCTGCTTGTTGTTTGACGGAGGATGCCAGAGTAGGCTGCCCAAGACTAACGTCGGCATCCTGACACCTTAACAACCACTACTTTCTGCATTGATGCCCTGATTAATAACAGCTATAGAACAGGCTCAACGATGTTTATTACCTTATTTTAATTGCAGCGAATTTACCACACATACAGGTTGAACAACATAGTGATCATGAGCCAGTAAATATAAAATCTATCTGTGCAGCAGTGAAACAGCAGAAGTGTGTTTTACTCTGCTAGATTGATTGTAACACTGGTTCAGCCGGAGGTGAGGCTAAACCTGAAAAGTAACTTGACCAGGACTAGGCTAGTCTGACTGGATAGGTTTCAGGTCAGACTTATTTAAACAGAAATGCATGAAAATGATGCTGAATTACTGAAGTCAGTCAGATAATTGTTGATAAAGTTCAATTGATAAAATAATGCAGTTTTAAGACCATTTCCAACTATTACGGGTAGGACAGGGCTGTTTAACAACCAGAGGTGAAACCCTCCTCTGATACATCATCACACCCATCACAGACAGGTGATAGCGAATATTAGTTTTCTCTTTTTATCTGTGGTTGTCTTGTCTCCATTTGTCTTCACATCGATCCTCAGAGGGACCGATGGAAACCTGAACCCGCCTCTGAAAACCTGCAGTTGTTGTTCAGCTGGCGTCGGTGCCGGGACAACACACTCCTCTGCATCACTGCTTGTAAACAACCTCTTAAATCACTATAAAACCAGACCCAGTCCAGTCAGTGGTGAGTACACGCGCGCGCGTGCGCGCGCGCACACACACACACACACACACACACACACACACACACACACACACACACACACACACACACACACACACACACACACACACACACACACACACACACACCTGGGGTCTGTTTCTGCTGCTTCACACTATCCTCGTTAGTGTGTGCACAGTCATGCTCATTTGCTTGTCACATGTGTAATGAGTCACAATTACCAGTAAAAACAATGCTTATTAGTATAAGGATCATTTTAGAACATGTTATTAGGCACTAATACAAAGTAACTGGGACTCTTTATTATGCAATGGAAGAATGGTGGGTTAACTGGTCAAAAAGACATTTAAGATGGTAGTGGGAAAAAAAAAATTAAAGCAGAAATATTTTTGATTCAAAAAAATTACCTTAGAAAACATTTAGAAAGCTTTCCTTTCTAATACAATAAAGTCAGCCCACACTAAGCATTTACTTCAATTAGCATACCATTGGTTTGCATGTTGTACCTATTTTCAGCACATCACATACTATACTTAACAGCACAGATGAGGCTATAAGCTGCGTAAAAGTAGAAATAGAGGGCAGAGCGGTTGTACTGGATTTGCCTATACTGTAGGCCAGTCAGATAATTACGTTATCAATTTATTGTGCATATCTCATCTTACATGTCTCATCCACTCCACTGTACATGACCTCCAACGTTTTTGCTGACGTCAATACTGTCGTGAATTCATGCAATTTTTGTTAGCAGAGCCTGATTTTATTCATGTTTTTTTTGAGTGGTTTTATTTTATCTCCGTAAAATGTATTGAAATATTTTCTTAACATTCCAATTAAATTGTCTGAATATCGAAGTTCATTGCTCTTTGAATGGGCGCACTTTCATTATTATTGTATTACATTATCATTATACCAGTGGCATAAATTTGTCTCAAAATGACAATAATATTATTTATTACTGCTGTAAACGCTGACTTGATCTATGTACGATGCAAATCAGAGTAGTCTACATTAAGAGTTAAAAGAACAGATAAAGTAAACACCAAGTTACTTGACTGATGAACTGAATAACACAAAATAATGACTTCATTTTAACTGTGGACCTCGACTGGCCCAATAAAATCCAACCCATACTGAGGCTCCTAAATGGCAAAAATGTAATAATATCAGTTTATATAGATTGTCTTTTTGAAATTACAAATGACTTGTATTTGAATTAACATTTTCTCATACCAGTATTTTGCATTTTATTTTTGATACATTTGTTATGTTTGATCAGCAATTTTAACATGATACTGTACTTTGATGATGTATTTTTTGCCCATCTTTGTCAGTTAATACATTTCTAAATGGTTAAATTCTTACTTGCTTAAATGGATTAATGATTAATGATTAACATCCCTATGTTCCAGCCTAGAAATTACATGCCTTTAAGTGATTGCTGGACTGATTTGGGCATCGTTTCAGACCTGAGATGGATTTAGGCTCCTGGTGAGAAAAGCCCTCACTTCACATTCTCTACATACCAACAAATTAAAAGTTAAATCAACAATCCACTAAGTGAGACAAACTATTTAATCTCAAGTATGTGACATTTACAACTAGGTCACCTTAACTGTAATTCACCCGGATGCTTGCTTGGTTTTTACCACATCTAGGAAACGAGCGCAGGAGCTAATAAAAACAACTCAACTCAAGCTCCATCAAATGAGATTGTTTCACCTAATTGCCCCCACGTTCAGAAATGTCTGGCTGCAAACATGGAAGCACAACTACCTGCAAAACAAAATCAAGACGTGTGGCTATGTCACGTGACGGCCGCAGCCCAGAAATTCAAACTGTAGGCAAATGGCTGTCTGCTTTCTACTAAGCAGGGATCGCGTTCACTGCAACAGGTGGACGAGAAGCGAAGTCACAGAGCCACACCTCAAACTCTACACCTGCAGGGCCAATAACCAGACTTTGACCTGAGCTGAGTGAGCACATAAAAGATCCTATTCTTCATCTAAAGGCTGCAATATTATATCCACTGTGATAACACACAGAGTGGACTGAGTTTACATATTATATGTGCTTCTGCTGGGTTGTATTTGCTGTTATTATGACTAACTCTGAGCTTTACTGTAACATACGGACTTGTGTTTACAACCACAGATGACACATATTGCTTTAATGCAATGTGATGTCAGTTTGGACAGAAATTAGAAGCTTATTAGAGTTAATAAGAGCAGGGAGGACAATGCCATTGTTCATTACATAATTCATATCATGCTCAGCCAAGCGCTCAAGCCACTGGTTCACAAACAACCACAGCTATGTTTTCTGGGTGGATCCATGTGCAACCATTTTGTCCTCCAATTTACTTAACTGTTAAATTAAAGAAGTAGCAGTGTGACAGAGCAGAGAACAGAATGGTTGACATCTTAGATATTAAGAGAAGATGTTTGCTCTTCTCAGTTGTGTCAATTATCATTAAGGCAACAGCTGTGAATTTAAATTGACAACATTTTATTGTGCACAAGTGATTGAATTTAGCAACCAAGAGGCCTGACTGTTTAAAGTCTGAAAGAAAATGTCTGAGAGAATTGTTTTAATGCCGTAAAACATTCTTTACTCCCATTTTGGTGTTTGGGAGGAAATTGAACCAGAAAAATGGGACAAAAAACATAAATTATCACAGAATTATCAGAATTGGGACTGCAATTAACTATTAGCTTGACAGTCGATTAATCTGCTGATTATTTTCTCAATAACTGATTAGTTATTTGGTCTATAAAATGTTGATCAATATTTCCCAAAGCCCGAGGCATCATCCTCAAATGTCTTGTTTCGACGACAACCCAAATATTAAGTTTTCTGTTGGAGAGGAGTTAAGAAACCAGAATATAGTTACATTTAGGAGGCTGGAACCAGAGAATTTTAGGTTGATTATTTGTTAAATCAATTAATCGTTACAGCTCTAATTACAGTTTGTGGGTGGGTAGGCACTCTAAATGCTCACAAGCAACGAAAACATGGTCAATTTATTTTTGTATTTTAAGCATTTTGAATCGCCTTGTCTCTGAACTGTGATATACTGTATAAACTTGCCATTTTCCCCATGTTTTCCCATGTGTCCCCTTTAAAATCACAATGATGAGCATAAACTGCAAAATCTGTCTTAACTTAATCATTAATTTTACACTGATTAAATGTCTAAAAACAACTCAATGGTGACTGATTTACAGTGTTATTTAAAATCAGACCGCTTCGGGTTTAAATTGAGAGTTGAGTTTAAGCTACATTCGACTGAATCCTCTGTGGGACATGCCAAAAATAAAACCAGTGTCTTGAAATGGAACTTTTTTCTGGTTTATATTTCATCTAATTTGATTTACAGCAATCTGTGAGCGGAATTAACATGTAAATCTGTATTTACAGCTTAGGTACTTACAGTACTTTTCTCATAAAGATGCAAGTCTATATAGGGGGCTAAAAACAGATGACGCATTCAACAAATGTCCGACGCTCAGCTGGAAATGTTCTTTCAGCACATTTTTGAGCACAGACTGCGTTTGACAGTCGTGTAATGAATAACACATCGAGCACTCGACCCTCCACATGCTCTTCACCAAACACTCAAAGGAAAGGCAGAGTACTGACCTTCAATACGGACTGAAATGTGTCTGGAGCATTGAGTATCAAGTGATGAGATTTGCCACTCGTGTTCATTTATTCAGTTATAATCGGGTATTTTATGAGATAGCAAACTGCATTTAGAGGTGGGATGTCTTGCAAGTAATAGCAGAACATTTTATATATTTCTCAAAGTAATGGTGAACACATTATTGTTCTAGTACAGTACAGGTTACAAAACTTGGTATGAGACTAGCACCAGTATCAAAAATCTCAGAGTCATAGTTATTGTCTTCAAATTGATTAGTTTGTCTGTTTGTCTGTCCAAAACCCAAAGAAATTAATTTCCAGTGATAAAACATTTGGAAGTTTGGAAAAACTGAAACTTGAGAATAAATGAAAGTTTAGCTTTAAGAATAACAGTTTAGCCTTAAAAATTCCAGTTTATCAAGTGCACTTACCTAAACCTAGAGCAGTCTAACACAACAGCCCTGCAGTAAATCCTACCTTTATGAACGTTATAATGTTCAGTTCTTGTTCCAACTGTTTTAGCAACGTGTTATTTCAACTTTATGGTCATTTGGAGGCTTTCATTTGTGCTGCTGTTGACCTGTATTGAGTTATATTTAGTCTACCCTCACTGAAATAAACTGAGTGGACAAAATATTCTCAGCAGGACAAGAAAAAAATACAGTTTGGTTATCCGCAGTGAAACTAAGATATCATATTGGCACCAGTAGCCAGCCCAATTAAGAAATAGACTTCTTTCTTTCTCCCTGAAAACCTGTGTTTTGTGGAGAAATAACAAGTTTTTCACTGACAGTGCTGTTGTCTTTTTGTGAGACACAGGTCACGTCCAGCCAGCATGGGCACCACAGTCATATGGGCAGCAGAGTGAGGTCTGGTGGTGTTTATGCAGGGAGGAGGTCCAGGGCAGAGCTGCTCCCCTGGGTCCTCTGGGACGCCTCTGGCTGTGGCCGGGACAACTTATCTGGTTAAATTTGAGGCTTTGCCCACTGAACCGGACATGAGGGACTTCCTGTGATAAAAACTGTGGAGACCCACGACTGACATTATCACATCAAACTCCATCCGTCTGTCTGTCTGTCTGTCTGTCTGCATCTGTCTTTGAGCCAGATTTCTGAATAGGTCAGTGTCCTCAGTGACACACACACTTTCTGGATCTCCACCAAACAATGCTATTGTGTTAACTGCCAACTATTTTGACAAGCAATTAAACATTTTCATTTATCAAGCAAAAATGTCTGACGCTTGCTTAAATGCAATAGTTTGTTGCTTTTCTTTGTCATTTATGATTGTAAATTAAGAGTCTTTGGGTTTTGGACTGTTGGTTGGTCAAAACAAGCTATTTGAAGGCGCCACTTCGGGTTTTGTGAAACTGTGATGAGTAGGGCTGCAGGATATGGTAAAAAAAAATCATATAGGGATTATTTTGACAGATATTATGATTCACGATCATGATGTCGTGACATTTGTTGGGGCCTGTACCAAACAAACATGTTTTACAATATCTAGAAAGCAAGATTTGTAGCCCAGGGCATGTCTGCAGCACTGCAATACTTTATTATAACGTTGTTTTCTTGCACATTTAACCAAAAAATTGCAGCTTCTTCTGATTTGGTTATTGTATTTAGTCATATTGAAATTTCAATTAAAAAAATGTCGATTAACTGTACAGCCCTAGTGATGAGCTTTTTTCACAATTGTCTGACATTTTACATCCTGGATGATTAATCGATTAAGTAATAAAAACAACCATTAGGTGTATGTGGCATAACTCTGCTTGACGGACGAACCAATGTGTTGACATCTGGGTTGTTATTCTTATTTGGCTACCTGCTTGGCAGGCTTGGAAGCATCATTTCAGCAGGGACCTTTTTTCTCATGATGTGGCAACAACAAAATTAAACACCAATGTGATCCCTTGAGCACTGATCCTCTCTTGTCTCCCTTCACCGAGGAGTCAGAGGTCAGCTATCGAACAGTACTACTAGAGCTGGTGCAAGATCAATGCTCAAAGATGCTTAAGCAGGGTAGTGCTGGCATGATAGTGATGGAGGTTTGAATCCGGTTTGCCAACACAACCTGTTGAAAATCAGCTAAAATCCCAAATCTCTTGAGCTTCTCTGTAGTACTGTGCTTGTCATTAGGAAAAGAACATGCTGTAAGGCAGTTTCTGTACTAAAACAAGTCTAGACAGAGTCTGAACAGTCCTAATTAGTGTTTCTGATGGACGTGATGGAACAAATACCCATAGAAAAATGGGTGGGTGAGAGTTTGAGGCTGTAGTTTCACACATTAACATCAATACGTGAAGTTGTGCATGCGAGTTTCACTGTGTACCACTGAGACTGAGATTCCTTTCCAATAATTGTTCTTGTTGAATGAAGTGACTGTATCTCTGAGCTTTAAAAGCGGAAGGAAGTTCACGTCTTGCGGCTCTTACACCACATGAAGCTGATAACAGGCTGCCCCGCCGGCCTATCTAGTCATATCAAGGCTGACAAAAGCCATACATGCCACTCACGCTTTCCTTTGAAAAGAAGAGCTTAAGCAGTCTGGGCTTACGAGGTCACAGAACCTGCTTTTGTTTTCAGGCCGTCTTCGTACACATGCAGCTTTTGGGCTTGCTTGTCCGTAAATTTACTGCTTTATGAGCATGAAAAACTATCTCAAATCAGAGGTTGCATGAATTCATCAGGTGTCCAGTGACGGCATAATGAAGATAAGACGCAGATCTCTCTCAGTCTGGCGGGGTTGAAGGTGTGCTGGCTCGTAGAGCGTTGGCAGGGCGTGTCATTACAAACACCAAATAGTTTTGATACAAGACAATCAAAGCTGACTCTCAGTGGCTGTAACAGAACTAATCTCTTACATAAAAATAGCACTTATAAAACGTTTAACTGAACCTTTACTGCTGCTGTTGATCTTGCAGTGTTTGAAGGATTAAAGATCCTTCACTCTTACGTTATGCAGTCTCTGCTGATGCCTTTAAAAAGCAACTTATTTATTCAAATTGGCATTTGTCTCACCTGCTGCTATCTTGTGTTGTAATCTGTACAGTATGCTTATATTTGTTTTGTTTATTTCCTCCTTTCCTCCTAATTACGATATTTTTAATTATTTTATATACAATCAGGAAGTTTAGTCCATTAGTTCCCAATTTAGGGGTCATGCTCCCTCCTAAGGGTCACAAGATAAATCTGAGGGGTCGTGAGATTATATCTAGGGTAGAAAAGAAGAAAATCAAGTAACAATAAGTTAGATTTTTGCTGTAAATGGTTGATAATTTGATCTCTTTGGGCCCTTAAACTGTTATGAAGCCATCTAAAAGGGTTTAAAGGGTAATTTTTCTATTTGCTGACAACTCACAAACACCTGAAATGAGACAAGGGGGCCAAACTAGACACCGTTTCACAATGTGTTGTATTTCATGGGGTTATTATAATAGTATAATCTAAAATTGAAAAGAAACTAGTTGCCATTAATGTTAGATAAATGTAATGGTGGCATAAAATGGAAATACGCAAGTACAAGCACCTTAAAATTGTACATAAGTTAGAAGTAAAAGTCTAGAAACAAACATATCTGTGGGAATACTTCACAACTTTCAGTAAAATCGAGCTTTGACACAACACTGAATCACTTCCATGACTTTTCGCCTGCTTTAACAACAGGTGAGACCTTACCTCAGGTGGGCTGATATTAAACGCCTCTGCTATTTTCCCGTACAACTCCTTCACGTTGGTAAATCCCTCGATCCTGCCGGTGGGGCTTCCGTGCGCCAGCTGCGTGTGGAAGACCAGTTTGGGCCGCAGGCTGGCAGGTGGAGGCGGGAGCCCCGCTCCGTTCACGGCGGATTTACTCAGGCTCCCGGCACCTGCGTGTCCGCCGCTGACCTCCTCGTTGTCCACCAAATGCTCCTTCGTCGATTTGTTTTTCTTCCTCCATGGTCCCAGCGGCATTTTCTGTTGTCTCGGTACGCTTCTCGACGTGGAAAGTGAAAAGTCCGAGCCGCTGCTATAACATTTAACTAGCTAACCTGTTGCGTCCCAAGCCCAACCGTCGTGTTGTCCTTATTTACTTCCTACTTTCCTCAAATCCTTCCTTCCTTCCTCTCCTCACCTGGCCGCAGCTCAGATTTGACTTTGTTCTTCGACAGAGAGTCGGCCCTCGCTCGCCTGCGAATTACTGGTGTGAATATTCAACAGGTAGGTGGCGGTGAGAAGGGGATAAACTCTGACACAACCTGCTGGCTGCTGGTCCTCCTCGGCTAACAATAGCCGCTCTGTTTGCCTCTCAGCGTGTCGTGGGACGCAGGCGCAGTGGGACGGACCCGGGATCAGCACGGCAGGAGGTTCAGCCCCAGAGCACCTGTGCACCGTCACAGGGGGACCATCACTTTAAAACAATTATTCAGGTATTTTTAAACATCTGCTGTGAGACAGTATCGGTCAAAGTGGCCGGAGAGTAAACCTAGACACAGAAAAACTGGTTTCTTAGTCAGGACTGTGGCCAAGACGCGTAACATCCACAGGTGCAGCTGCACATTTCAGGCCCCAGGGTAGACTACTGAGCTATTTCTACAGAAAAGTACCTAAAAGTCATACTGAGTAAAAGTGTAGATATCATGTTAAAATATTACTTAACTTTATTACTCTCAAGTACTGTACTAAAATACAATTTTGAGGTACTTGTACTTACTTGTAGCCTACTAGTTACTTTACAGCTTACATGCTGCATCAGAACCAAAGTAGCACAGTTATTAATGTAATTTATTGGCAATCTGTTATGAAAAACACTTTCTGATAATCACAGAAATGTTGAATATCAGATGTGATAATCAGTTGACCCATAGTATACAACTTATACAGACATTACTTGTACTTTAATACTTGCATACTTTATACATAAAGTCAGTTGTGATTTTGGGCACTTTTTACAACACTGTTGTTCACAGGTATTATTAATCTGAATGTGAATCTGCAAAGTAGCTAATTGCAAATGTTATCTGATGAATGTAGTGGAGAAAAGAGTCCAATGTTTACCTCTGAAATTTGGTTAAGTGTTAAGTAACATAAAATGAAAGTACAAGTACCTCAGAATGACATAATTGCACTATTTGAGTAAATGTAATCTATTACTTTCTTCTTATCAACACTGAAATTGTCCCAAAACAATCTCTTTCCTCTCATAAAAACTGCTCTCTCTTCTGTTTCAGATAACACACTTGAATCCAACACAGATTCACATTAGGCTGGCACACTCACACAGTGAGGAGGAGCAGGTGTGTTTGCTCTCCGCCCTCCCCGGATAATAGTGACTCATCACTTGCTCAAATCACTTTCACACATGTGATATATACACATCTTCACTGGCAAAAGGAACAATTTGTGGAGCCTGAGGTCAACATCTTTCTTTGTTTTTGTATAGACAGACAGACAGACAGACAGACAGACAGATAGATAGATAGATAGATAGATAGATAGATAGATAGATAGATAGATAGATAGATAGATAGATAGATAGATAGATGGATTTAAAATGTAATATATGTATGTAATAAATATGTGCTGCAGCCTTTAACAAACAGCTTATATGTGGTTTTAATAGAGCCCAAACACTAATCACTGCTGTCTTACATCTTGCTCTTAACTCAAAAAACTAATGGGTGCAAATGTCAGCAGCTCAAGTGGCCCTCTCTGTCTAACATGGACCCCGCCTCTGTGGGCCCCTGAGCCATGATGAGTGATATGGCGTCCCCTTGTGGGAAAACCTAAAGGCCTCTGTGTTGGCAGCTGACAGCCAGCAGCTGAGACCAGGCAGCTATATTTACACATAGTCATATTTTTGCCATTAGTAAGCATTCAGTTCAGTCAACGTATTTTTAATCTTTGCACGTAAGAAATTTGACTGCAAGTTTTACAACAACAATTATTCAAATATTCACATTTGGCTATAAAATATAACAATTTTCTCTTCCTTTAAAGAACTCGTTTTGTTCACTGACGATAAATAGGGCTGAGCAGCAATCAGTCACTTTAAAGCAATGATTGTTAAAGGAGCAGTTCACCCAAAACCCTAACCCATTTAGTAGCTGTGCCTCAATTCGATGGCAACATTCTTTGAAGGACGAAAGCATGGCCTTCCTAGATCACAAAGGCCAAAGTAAGCGTTGTAAAATGAGTCTGGTCCACGGGGGAATTTCCTACATACATCACCAGCTCCCCCTGATCGTACCCTTGCGTCAAAAAGCACAGCTCCTCGCCAAGCAACCTTGACAGCATTGGGGTCCGTTGTTTGTCAACTGCTCCTTTAATACACTGATTATCTAATGGTGGAGGATACATCAAGTTTCTCCCCATAACTGAAACAGCTCAAGATCACTTCATGTGGAAATATTTATTTTAAAATTCAAGTTCAATATATTCACATGTCAGATACTAAAATGCACACAGAACGATCCAGCTCATTCAGCCACTTTCCTCTTGAACAACCTGTACAGATTTTAAGACAGCCTTCTAAATGAAGGGGTTTTTTTTATCCCCTCATGACAAAATTAACATGATTGACAGTTAAAAACATGTCAGTAACAAAGCATGTCAAATCTAAATAAGAGCAAGAAAATGTACTGTTGGCACTGCAATTCTTCCCAGGATCACTAGGATGTTTTTGGCAACTGAACTCATTTACTACCAAATATTTCCAAAAAACAAAAAGATAAAGTGATTGTGGCGAAGATCCACGTACATAAAATGTGTGACTTTCAGATATCATCGACCCAGACAGTCTATCACTTCCATCTACTTGGCAGCATGCATGGTATTTATAAAAAACACCACATAGCTCAAAAATAGAAATTGCACATTCGTCTGTAGGAGGTCCATCTGTGAACTGTCAGAACTGTCCTTGTACGTGTGTGTGTTTGTGCAAGTGTGTTTGGTAACGAGGGTGAGCGCTGTCATGCAGTTATCTCCCCCAGTCCTTCGTCCTAGGTGGGTAAATGCCGCTTCAGGACGTCCTTGGCGTTTCCGGGCAGCGTTTCAGGAAAGTTAACATCAAACTCCACCACCAGATCCCCTCTCTGCTCTGGGTTTTTGGGGAAGGGGAGACCCTGTCCGGCTACAGTCTTTCTCATGCCAGGCTTGATGACATCCGTGATCTTCATGTTGCACGTCTTCCCGTCTATCGTGGACACTGTGACCGAGCAGCCGCACAACGACTGAAAGACAGAAATATAAGATTCAGAGTGAGAATGAGGAGAACAGCAACCCACACAGGATCTAATCTTGGCGGAGAAAACACATGAGTCTGTTCCCTGGCTGAGACTGAATTTATAGATGTGTAAACTAGAGCTGGTTGTACGGTTGGAATGAATAATATGATATTAGTAAGAATGTCATTAATTAATTTAATAACATGAGGTAAAATTCACCCCAGAATCAAAATTACACTGCAGGTAAGAGGAAAAACATGTTTTTTTGATGTGGGAATGAACTGTTCCACAATGTACACTATTGGCAATATACACATCTTTGTTTAGTAAAAACTGATATTAATATATCAGCCAATATAACATAAACATTTTTTTTTACAAGTTTTTAAAGAATTTTGACCAACATATGCACTAAGCCAGACACTTTGTGGCTGCTAATAACTAATCTTTGCCATTTTTGTGTTGCCATTTCTTTAGTAGCCAGTATATTTTTTGACAGGATAAGATAATGTTGGATATGTTGGAGCAGCTCTCACAGACGGTGTGCAAGTTGCTCTAATTCTTGCAAATTGATTTTCTCACTTGATAAACCCAAACTGCCTTCTAAATCGTTATAAATGCTTCTTGAGGCTTGTGCTGCTTGGCGGACAGTTAACCTTGAATTGGGCGGACTGTACCATTAATCCAAACATGTTTGACATGCGACGATGTCGGATTTCTAATTGGAGTTCTTACCAGTCCTCTACAGTGTCTGCCGTATTTTTATTTACAGACAAACACAGGACCGTGGATATTTGAACAATGAGCAAATGATACAACTGTTTTGACAGGATAACTTTAACTGACAGTATGTAATTTCCTCTGCTAGGGGTCTCTCAATCAAAACTGAAGACAAAAGACTAGTTTGATAACATAAGTTAGCGTGGGATCATGGGAGTTGTTGTCTTCATTGTTAAACAACCGCATTTGCTGATGAAAATCTATCCTATGTCAATCAAGCAGAAATGCTCATGGACAACGTTTTATTCACGTTACGTTAAGTCACATTTCAACTTCCTTTCTCACTTTCTAATGTTTCATCTGAAGTTAAAGCGACAGGTGACCAAATGAAACGCATCCATTACCTTGAATATAATTAGGATTACTCAGGGTTTGAACATTGCTGGAGATATTTGGGATAAGGTGGGTACACGTCTTACCAAAATACATAAGAAAGGTCTAGTTGTTCTAAGACATTTTAATGTTGTATATTAGCCTTTAAGGTCCATCTAAGAGCTTTTCTAGAGCTTTCAACCACTACCGATCACATCAGTAGTTCTCAGTAGTGGATGGAGTTTTCTCAGCCGTGGTGGAGATGACTCAGCTGTCATCAGGTGATAACAGGTGGTGGTAATCTCTCTATTCAAAGATCGTCTGTGGTGCTGGATGCGATTCTAGAACCCTCTCTTGTTCTTTTGATGAAGAAAGTGAAGTGGAAAGCTCTGGAAAAAGCTTGTGGTCCTGTGGTCCTTCAGTTAAGATTTTATCAAACTACAAAGTCAATAATTATCTGTGAGGCTATTTTTTTTTTCTTTCAATTATCTGGCAATTTTCTATCGTTTTCACACAAAAAATGAGTAATGTGCAACATTTAATGTGATTAAATGTTTGATTTAAATATGAGATGATCCGGTGAGATCTCTCCTGAGAGTAGGAGGAACCATATAAGTACATCTCACAGTGTGTGTGTGTGGGCGGGCGCTGCCTCTCAGCCCCCCCTCCGTGATACAGCTTCTATTTCTCAATGCTGATGATCTACATTACATAAGTGCACAGCCGAAGTGTTTGTGTGTGTGTGTGTTTGTACTTCAGTACTATACTCATTCAGTATGCCTGTTCTTTCCAGGGTAACAACTGTTGGGGCTACCTACAGCTTATTGATTGTGACCAGGCTTTTAGGGGCATTCGAGCTTTAAAGCGGCACTCCAAAATAAATATGAGCTTGTTCTGACTCTGCCCTGCGTGTGACTAATCCATCTATCAGACTCTAATAATACTGCTACACTCAGTCAAAGTGGGTGCTGAAATAGAAAACGCCTCACCTGTCGTAAGCTCACGCGGACGGGATAGACAATGTTTGAGCCCTCCCGCCTAAAGTGAGGATGTGGCTTGTCCTTGATGACGAAAACAATGTCAGCAGGAATGGTGTTGGGCGACTCGTCTCCCTCCCGCGGGAACGTGATCTTGGTTCCCTCTTTCCAGCCCCGCTTGATCTCGATAGTGAGAATCTTATCCTCAGTTCGCATGGTCCTGCCATCTGGGTTTAGCCTTTTGCGAGAGATTTTCATCCTCTTGGTGCAGCCGTGGAAGACCTCCTCCAGGGAGACCCTCAGTTCGTGGATGATGGCCGGGTCCTGCTTCCGGCGCTGCTGCCCACCTGGGCCGACGTGCCCGTCCCGGGGGAATCCGTTCAGGTTGAAGCTGGTGAAGGAGCCAAAGGGATCGTTCCCGTCCACCTCCATGTCTTCGTCGTCTCGGCCGTTGGCTTTACGCCCGAAGAAGATCTCGAAGGGGTTTGAGCCCCCAAAGAAGGTGGCGAAGGTGGCATGAGGGTCACCATGGAAGGTGTAGGTGAAGTTGCTGCCTTGTCCGTCAGCAGTGGGACCATTTCCTCCCTTGAGACCTGAAGGGCAACAGAAATGATTCATCAGTCATCCTAACATGGAAACTTAGCAGTAGGACAGAGTATGCCACAAGTGATGTCTATTTTGACAATAGGGAAACATGATCCAATACACTGACTGGGTACAAAGCGATCACTCCACATTTCAAAAGTCCAATGTGTAGGATTTAGGAGGATCTATTGGCACAGATGAAAAAAAAATCAATGTGTATTCATTAATGTAACATTGCCTGAAACTTGGGCTCAATCCCGTTTCCAGTTTAACCCTACCCTTTGTTTTCATGTTCTCTCCACTCAGAACAGAGTTACAAGGGGTGGTGGTTGAAACCTCCCTCTATGAAATGGGACAACCCTGTCAGACCCTCATACATCATCAGTTGTCGTCGACAAGAGCAGCAACCAGACATTTCCACTATGCTGTCTTCAGCTGTGGTGATTTCTCTTGTGTTACTGTGGCAAGCCTGGTATTATCACAATGCCATTTGCCATTTATCTGATGGAGATAGAAAAGCATGGCACTCGCAATCCATTTACAACTTCACACTATCACTCAAGTCATCAAACAAAAAAGAACACTGCTTCATTATCTGACCAAAAGCGGTGTTTTACAGGCTAACATTAGCAACCCTCGCTTCTACCCTGCCAGTCTGCACTGATATTAGAGGAGTAAGTGCAGCAACTCCGCTGCTGGACTTTGGTTAAATACCAGGTGTCACATGCCATTAAAGGGGGGATGCAACATTGAAATGCGTGAAACTGTCGTGCACAAATCAGCAATGACAATATAAAGTTAGCTAGCTAGCTAGTTAGGTACTGAGACATCAGCAAACTGGAAGCAATTGTTTGACACTTGTTATAAAGAAAAGAGACTTTCCGTGACTCCTAGTTTGAAGTGGTTGTAATCTGCAAACACACCACTAGACGCCACTAAATCCTCCACACTGGACCTTTAAATACAGTTAATTAGAGCTGCAAATATTTTTTTGTATCAATAAATCAGTTATTTTTACAATTGAAGCAGAAATATCAAACATTAAATAGTTGCAGCTTCTCAAAGGTGAGACGAACTCGTCTTAACATTGTTGTTTACAGAATATGCTGACGACTGTTGGTCGGACAGAAAAAGACGTCATCTTAAAGGGGCACTATGTAGTTTTGGAGAAGAAATTAAAACATTATTTACAATATTAATGAGGTAAAAGTACAAACTCAGAAATATTTATTTTTTCCATAACTGAATAAACAAGCACAAATGCTGTTTGAAGCTAGAACGGTGGCAGGGTCCGCCAAATATAAACAAGTAAAACTGTATGAAACTGTGTTGTCCTTTAAGATCAGTTTGTTTATTCAGTTCATTCAATCACGAAAACAAGGAGAGTTTGTTTATATCAGTCAATCAATAAACGTCTTTCTCTTCAGATCAAAATCTTTCTAAAATTACATTGTGCACTTTTAAAAGTACACATTTTTAAGATAGTTGATTGCTGAGTCTCATTCCCAGGTCGTGAAATACTGACACTTTGGATGGTGGAAGGCCCGACCTACAAACCCAAAGCGTCAGTATTTGACGACCTCATAATGAAACTCAAAAATCAACTATATTTCTCCATAATTGCTTTATGCAAGTTATAGTGAGTATTTTTCTATTATGCTCCAATGATTAACCAACTTATTGTGAAAATTATCGGCCTACTAATCAATTTGGAAGTAATCATTTGTCGGCGATGGTTAATTTGTCACGGTCATCAAAACATTCAGTGTTTTGTTTTAATTAATTCAGTCACGACAGCCTGACGCCTCAGTTTTTTGCGCCATATCAATCCTTATGTTATGTATTATGTTGCCTTTCTATAAAATGATCCCAATTATGAATTGTGATATACAGATTTGGAACTAGTATTGAGGTATTAACACTCCACAAAAGTGGATCAAACCATGGTGTTTTTTATAAGAAAGTCAGGAGCTTCAGTCTTTGGTGGACAAATTCTGAGACTATATACACTCAATATCTTTTTAATTTTTAGATGTTACAGTACAGAATATCATCACCACCAGTACATTATCGCCAATAAAGCACACAGATTATCTGTTAGTTGCATAAACCTTTTAAGGAGCCATATTGTAACACATCTCCAGTTTCATTTTGGGATTCTGTAGCAAACACTTGCATGCTTTACTGGAGGAAAAAGACACATTATTTCACTTTTCCCTTTCTGAAGATGTTCAATATGTACCATTTGTTGAGGTAAATTCATGAAAAGCACATTATCTTCAGATATGGATATAGAGGTGAGTCTCTTCCTCACATCTAACATGTTTCCCCATCCATAACCATCTGGACTGAAAATTAAACCTTCATATTCATATGTTACATTATAGGTATCACATGCTGCACATAAAGGCTTTCACATGATACAAATACTATTTTTTCCCACATTTTCATGAGAATCTGTGGGAGAAATGATGACAGGCCTCCTGCAGATACTGTATGGCCCCTAATAGCTAATCCTTATAATAAAAAGCAGAGGACTATAATGTTCTGAACAGCTGTTTTCTGGGCCTGCTGGTTGCAGTGAGTAACTTGAATTAAAGCCAGCTGTGTGTTTTGCATCCATGCAGGCTTTTATAACGCGGCTGTGACGGTGAACCGGAGCCGTCACACATGGGTTAAAATGTAATTCAGTGAGACAGAAATCACACATTACCTTCCTCCCCATACTGATCATAAACTTCTCTTTTCTTCGGATCACTGAGGACTTCATATGCCTCGGCGATCTCCTTAAATTTCTCCTCGGCGGCTGCAGACTTGTTTTTGTCCGGGTGCCATTTCAGCGCTTGTTTTCTGTAAGCTTTCTTAATATCCTCCTCTGTGGCTCCTTTAGAGATGCCCAACGTTTTGTAGTAATCTTTACCCATTTTATCACCTATCCCCCGACAATGAAATATGAGATAAACAGGGAGACAAGCCCTTGGGAGAGAGGAGCTGGACCGGGTCTGGTCGACGGGATGGCTGTCGGCAGAGAGGCGGCCTCAGTCCGGACTGATGGACAGAGAGAAGCCGCAGACAGAGACACGGTGCGGGATGAAAACCATTTAGAGGCGGTTAGTCAACGCCGAAGACCTCCTGCTATTTATCCGAGACTGGATGACCCTCTTTAAATAGCTGCGGCTCCCTCTCCTGCATCCACAGCGCCAACGTCAAGTTCAACACGAGAAATAAATCTGGTTCCGGTGTGTGTGTGTGTGTCAGCTGTCTGCCGGTGGAGAGAATAAATGAATATATAAATCAATGTGGGTAAAGGAAAGGTAGCTCATCCTGGTATAGGTGGGTATTAGTTTGGACTTTAACATGATCATCACTTGTGGCCACGGCCGGATTAACCTTGTGTAGGGTGCTGGGGCAAAAATGAGCTGCGGGGCCCCAATCACCCCCCCTACCACCACCACCACCACCACCAGCATTGGGCAAGTTACTTTCAAAATACAATATATTACATATTACTAGTTACCTTCATTTTAAAGTAATGTATTACATTACAATATTACTGTCTGTGTAGAATAATAGATTACTTTTTACACTACTTTTTAGTTACTTTAAAAAAATGCCCAAATATCCTTTATAGAACAATTAAATAGCCGAGATCCTTCTAAGTAAACGAATGGCCTTGGACACAGCGATGAGCAGGCAGACAGGATCACAGTCTGATATATTGTGAGATAGGAATAAATACTTTTAATTTGAAACACAATAGACCTACACCTTCTATAATGTAGCCTATGATGACATGACAAGACAAAAGTCTCTTTCTCTATGCCTTTTTATTTTAGTCCACAGAACAAGGAACACATTGGGCATAATGTGATTCAAAAATGTAAATTAAAGTGTGCTGGGAGGATTAGGCTTCATCATTAGGCTCATTTCAGTCACACAGAGACTTAACAAAGAATTTAATTTAATTTTGATGCCAGAGCCAATAAACACCCGTGACTACTGCAGGGTCAGTCCACACCAGAGTAAATGCAGATTAAACACATTCACATTGGGGGTGAAAGCCAGATGTTAGCAGGATTTTGTAGGATTTTTGTCCAGTACCTAAGAGGCATTTGACAGGGGGTAGTGGTGCTCGTACTGCTTTTGTCCACAGCAGGCACCATAATAAGAAAAAATGAAAGCAGCTTTAAATTTACGACACAAGTGATAAACTCACAAATGCTATCTTTATGTTAAAGTGGTGAACTGTGATGACTGAAGCTTGCCTGGTTTACAGATGTTTTAACTTCTGTCAGGAAATTAAGAAATTTGAAATACAAAGGTAAAATACATACAAAGTCATATATATACATACTGTGTATAGCCTATATTTTCCCTTTGGATTGAACCTATATTTTAGTGTTTTGGTTTTCTTCTGACATTATATATTTAGAAACATGATGTGTGTGCTGTTTATAACAGAACAAAGTCAGACGAAGGTTATCTCACTTTCTAAATCAATATGAAAAGCTGACAAGTGAAAGTAGCTCATTTTGAATTATTTAATAAATTAATTAACTGTATCTTCTGTAAAATCTTGTGTAAAACTGTCAGCAGGCCCACATATAGAGGAGAGGTCACAGTGATGACTGATGCTGCTGCTGCTGCTGCTGCAGTCTGCTCTCTTGCAGCCACAGCGCCACCTGCAGGACCACAGAGGCAGTGAGGGCTTCCTCTATGAGTTCATGTTGAAATGCATTGACATCGAGCTCTGCCAATGGCTGTGAGTCAGCGTCACTGCAGAGCTGCACTTCAATAATCTCTGATTATTATCAATGCTGTATTCCTGTCCTTTAAAGGACCTGCAGCGGACCAGGCAGGGTGCAATTTATAGATCCTAGTTAGTCGTCTGAGGCTGATCTGTGTTCAGACAGAATCATGGATCAATTTCGTGGCTTATTTGCTAAACTGGACCAAAACGATGATGGATTCATATCGGTGGCGGAGCTCCACGACGAAATGAAGAAGCATGGTATCCTGTCTGCGGATGGCAAGGTCCAGGTAATATTCATCATAATCTAATCTAATTTCATCCATTAAATCATTCATTAATGTGCTGTTAGTCACAGCAAACCTGCTAATTGAAGAGGTGTCTCTCCCCTCCCAGACCATCATTGACTCTTATGACACAGACAAAGATGGCCTGCTGGATTATAAAGAATTCCTCAGCTACTTGATGGACAGAGAGAAGAAATGGAAGATTCACTTTCATGACCTTGACAAGAACAAGTGTGGTGAGAGCCTTACCTATGGAAAAATGCTACATGTATACTTATATTTCTCAAGGAAACACAAGAGAATGCCATGATATACAATAACCGTGTTGAATACACTATGAACAATGCATAATGATAATAGTAAAATGTGTTTCATTGAGCATTATCAAGGTCACACAGGAAGGAAATTCCTGCACAAGACTTGTTTATTGTAAGCAACTATAGATCAGTTTACTGCAGAGTGTGACCTTTGCACTCATAGAGTTTACAGTATCACCTCTCAGGGAGCACAATCGACACATGACACTTGGCAGAGTATACTTGGAAGGACAGTCTCAGTATCTGTTTGTAATTGTTTGCATTTCTTCTCTGATCAGGAGTGATTGACCAGGAGGACATCATATGTTTGTTTAAGGAGTTAGGAGTGGTCATATCAAAGCCGAATGCAAAACAAATTATACAAATGTAAGATTTTTTTGCCCACTAAAACAAACATTCACTGCTGCAGATTTCACACACTCATAAACAGGTGTCATAATGTAGTATTATAAGTTATATATATGTATTAATGCTTAACTATCAGTTATATACATCATAATGCAGGTAACTTAACTTATGGCTTACCGCATATTCACAAACCTGTATTACCAGAGATGTGGACTTGAGTCGTTGTTTTAATGACTTGCAACTTGACTTGACAGAGAATAAGTGACCTGAGACTCGACTTCAACTCGTGACTTGACTTGAGACATGATGGCGTATATGAAGCGATGTAACTGAGTACATTTACTCAAGTACTGTACTTTTTTCTGCAACTTCATGCTTCTACTCCACTGCATTTTCGAAGCAAATATTGTACTTTATACTCCACTACATGTATGTGATAGATTAAAACCAAAGTAGCACATTTTTAATGAAATATCTTTTATCGAATTAAAATAAAACCCCATTGATTCTGATAATCAGGAAAAAATCCTCCAATAAACAGCCAGGCCAACAATCGCTTGACTAGTTTACCAGTACAAAGTGTATACATGCATGTGAATATATGTATAATTTACTTTTACTTGTACTGTAATACTTTTGTGCATTTTTTGCCAGAACATTACCTTGATACTTATATATATATGTCTAATATCAGATAGTTCAAGACTTTAACTCAAATACTCTTCATATGGTCAACTTTTACTTTTACCAAAGTATTATTCTAACACAGTATCTTTACTTTTACTCAAGTATGACTTTTGGTCACTTTATACAACACTGCTCAAATGACTCTCTGTGTTCCTTTTTATGTTTTCATAAATAAAACGAATGTTTTAATAACGTGTAAATAGTATGTCGCCTCTGAAACAATTTCAGTTTCTTCCTGTTCTCACTTCGTCATAGTAGGTGGCAGTTATGCACCGTAATGTTGGTTGCCACCTGCCAGAAAACAGACAAAGTGTTTGGTATGATTGTTATTTTTTTATGCTTTTGTACAGTTATGGTTACAGACTCTCTCTCCACCTGCAAACACTTGTATTTTGAGTGTAATTCATTTGCCGGTAAATAGACAAAACGCTCGATAAACAAAGTTAAAGATGAATTTGACTCAGTTATCACTATTATTTTCTTCAATTCTTCTATAGATACCCAGATAATATAATTATGTGAATTCTTCAGGTTTATCCATGATAATCATGTTGTGAAAAGCTTATGTTGTGACAGCCCTACATGGGACTTGACTTGACTTGACTTGACTTGAACTGCCCAGCATGAAATGACTTGAGACACATGTCGGACCAACAACAAGCCATCAAGCCTGCAGTTACAAAAGAATAAATGAATGGTTTGTGTCCTGAAAGCTACTGCTCTGTCAAAAATTAGTTACTTAGAACTGAACAATAAACACAGTACCAGCAACTTTTAAAGCCTTAGTATGTCTCTTAGTAGACAGGGTTTGATGACAAAATACACAGCTGGTCATTGAATCTTCATGACAATATGTGATGAAGTCAGTATCTATTGTTTTGTGAACACCAGGATGGATAAGGACAGTTCGATGACCATCGACTGGGATGAATTCCTCCACCATGTCATCCTTAACCCTGTGGATAACATCAGGGAGCTGGTGTCCTCCTGGAAACACAGTCTGGTAAGATCTGGTGGCCACATCACTCTAATGCGGTAACACTTCAGTAAAGCAGAGGTTTGCACAAACTATGACACATTCACTGTCCACTTCAGCATGAGTAATAACGCTGATTAAAGGATGAAAAATGTGATTTTTCATCTCAGGTTTTTGATGTGGGTGAGAGTCGTGCGATGCCCATCGAGTTCCCAGAGGGGGCGTCTGGTTTCGGTGCATGGAGGACGTTTGTTCTCGCAGCAGGACTGGCTGATGTTGTCTCCCGAACTGTGACGGCTCCCATCGACCGGCTGAAGACCCAGCTTCAGGTCAGCTCCACTGTCAGGAAATGCATGAGTTTGAATTTATCTGATTTTACACAATTTGACAAATGTATGGATGTTTGATTCCAAACACATATCCAAAGATGTGTCCCTTCCAACATTTGGTATTATGATGGTCTTCAATGGAAAAGTAAATTAGACTAAAAATACATACACAAACACATCCAGGTATGCATGACACTGGCTTAACTGTAACTTTCTTTTTAAACATCACTTTGGTGGCAGTGGTTTGGTTTTGTTTCCACAGATTCAATGGAAGCATGATGAGCTTTGAGCTACAGAGTTTCTCACAATGGGCATGAAGCTTTGACAGATTTTGTGTCCTTTCTTGATCTAAAACCTCACACAAAGTCTATTGATCTTAATAATTTAAGCTCAAAGGTGCATTTACTAGCTTTCAGAGCTTTCATCCATGTCTCACAGTATAACTGAAGCTGAGAAAATAAGAGACCATCTTGTGAAGGGATTGCACCAGCCGACGCCCCTCAACATGTTGTGATTCCCACCCACAATGACTCCTGTAATGACTCCCACGCAGTAGTCATTTTAAATACATTATTACACAAATACTCAGTACTGATGGGTCGGACCACACCCATCTTCGAACTCTGCCTTCATTTGCATCTCAACTACAGACGTGTAAAGTCTTGAATGTGGGTCAGGCACACAGTGGGGGGCAAATGGCCCCTTCAGTTCTTTGTACCCCCTACACCACATACCAGACATGCTGTTGCACCAGGTAACTAGTAGGTGGTCCTTTGAGCTGAGAGTCTTGTGTTACATTTACTGTTCCTAAAGATGGAAATGAATTTCCACGATTAAACTCACACAAAGTCATTTGAAGGCTAATTTGAATGAGCATTTCATGTGTGAAGTGATATTCTTTCATGTGGTCTGGACTCTGTTCTTACATCTTCTTCGTAGGTATTTTTTATAAGCCAAAGAATGAAAACTTGAACCAGAATCATCTTGATCTATGTAACAAATGACCCGGTGTTACAATATGAAATAAAGTGCTGTCCCTGTTTTACATTTCTGTGTCAAGCTGTAAAGATAGCTGTTATCGGCTAGCCTAGCTTGTTTTACATAACTCGTCTTTCCCTGATAGTGGATCAGCATTCAGTTTACTGCATGTGATATATCAATAACCCCTTTAATATGTAAGTAAGTATGTAAAACAGAACAGAACAGAACAGCAAACATACACACACTTAAATCACAGAGAGCAAGCCTCGAGTTCATGGGAAAGCCAGCCTAAAGACATGTGTTTTTAATTGTTTTTTTTAATTTATGAAAAGAGCAATGGTCAAAGGATTTATAAGTGTGTCTGAAGTGCTGTGTTTTGCAGTTGCTTTATACAGTTAATGCTTAGTATCCTTGAAAAAGAGCTCAGTCCATGTAGTCATTCTCTGTAGCGGACACAAACCTCTGACCTCTGAGGATAGAGCAAGTGAAAAGAGATTGACATCAGTAACAGAGAATAATTTCTGTCTTGTAATATATTAAAATATATCTGATGTTTTTGGATTAATATTAGTGTTAATGTTGCATTTTACTGCTGTATATTGAAGGTTGAGATCATTTTAACAACTTTATATACTGTTTGGTAGTGTAATCTACAGATAATGCATGATTGTCTATAAGATCATCATATGTCTTTAGTGTTGCTGTCCAGTGAGAACCACTTATTTCTAAAGAAAAAGAAGAAAAATAAAAACAGCCCGTTTTCAGCTTTGTGATGATGCATTTTCCAGATAATCCAAAAGGCAGGTTTAAATAGTTTATTCATCTTAAAAGTAGGATCATTTCTCAACCCATGAAGGAACATTTCATCCTTCAGTTTATCAGAAAAACTTTTATTTAAAATGATCAAATTTGGATCTGAATAGTGACTAGTAACTAAAACTTTCAGACAAAATATAAAGTTTTTATAGAATAAAAAGTACAAATTTGTACATATAAATGTACTTATTTACATCCCACCACTGTGTATTTATCAATTGTTTATCAGGAGGCATAACATAGCATTCACTGCATCTGCCTGTAAAAGTGATTCATATGAAAATATTTCCTGGGTGCTCTGTAGGTTCATGGATCCAAGGCCTTCTCTCAAGGCTTTCAGGAGATGAAGGCAGGTGGTCTGCGGTCGATGTGGCAAGGCAACGCCGTCAACGTGCTGAAAGGAACACCACAATCAACACTACAGTGTCTCATCTACGCCCAGGTGAGACAGCAGCAGGCTCTCTGTATGAATTATTGATGCACCAGTTTTCTATCTCTACTTGACAAAAACACTGAGAGCTTCTCTTCTCCGTCCAGATGAAGGTGTACACCCAGAACAGAACACAGGAGACGCTGACGGTGCAGCAGCGCTTTGGATTGGGGTGTGTGTCCGGTGCTGTTGCTCACGCTGCCTTCTACCCTTTAGAGGTATCAGAGATCAGTGGCAGGTCTGAGTGCTTTAACGTTTCTGTCCTGTTCTGTATTCTGTCGTAACAGATGAACATAAAAATGTTACTTCAGCAAAAGTGAAGGTCACCCATAAAAATAGAACTTGACTAAAAATCTCGTATGCACTTGAGTAGCAGAAAATGGAAATACTGGAAATGTACAAGCATCTCAAAATTATACTTAAGTACAGGAGTTGAGTAAATGTATGTAGTTAAATTTCATGACTGGATGTGTGTGTGTCATCTGAATTGATAGTAAAGCGTACATTTTGACTTTGATTCAGCAAAACTTTTCATTTACTGTAGCACTATTATCATTAGCATTTTTTTTTTAAATCACTGTCACATTTTTGAAATAATAAATGTTTAGAATTAAACACTTGTAATTTAATTGTTATGAGTAAGATGAACAGTGTGTAAATTGTAAAATTTATCAATGGAGGTTTATGTTCATAATCTCTTTCCTCTTGTTTCCACCTTCAGGTACTGAAGGTGAGGTTGAACCTGCAGCAAGCTGGTACCTATCACGGAGTCGTGGCATGCGCCCGATCTATTTACAGACATGAGTCGATGTCGTCCTTTTACAGAGGATTCAAGCCGAGCATCCTCTGCATGATCCCCTATGCAGGTGTGGAGTGTGCAGTTCATCAGGTGAGACAGAACAACACTCAAACATTAAATACGTGTTTGTCTGGAAGATGCTTTCATTAACTGTTTGTTTTGTAATTTCAGTCAATCATGAGCTGGGCAAAAAGTGATCCAGCCTACAACAGTGACTCCAAACTGTTCCTCTTCAGTTTTGTGGCCTTTGCTTCAGGACAAATGACCAGTTACCCTCTGGCAGTGATCAGGACTCAGCAGCAAGCACAAGGTAAACATTTGCATTTTCTCTGACTCATTTTTGACATTATTTTTTAACTATTTGAGATGCTCTACGCATTTACACTATTTGTTTTGTTTTCCAGCTTTCAGCTCAGATTCACGTCCAGCTTCAGGTGTATTACAAGGACTTACAGGGATATATGAAAGACGTGGACTGAGAGGATATTATAATGGGATGGGAGCCAGCTTCGTCAGGGCGATCCCCTGTGCACTGATAAACTACACTTTGACTAGAAAATTTGAAAATGTGTTTTCTTCAATGGAGTCATGAATGTAGCAAAGGGGTTGCTTTCTTTGTGTGCTGAACTGTCGCTTTTACATTTTTTTCAGGGATTTGATGAGGAACACAGAAAACTAAAGCTGTGAACTAATATTAATGTTAAGTGTCCAATGATAACTGCAATCTTTAAAAAAATGACTGAAATTGTAATTCATGTCTGCCAGATATGAATCATCTTGTTATTCAACTTTAGCTTTTTTAAAGCTTGAGTTAAGTGAAGGGTTTACCACCGATCAAGAGATATGGTGAAGTTTATAAACACACATAACACCTCACTAAACGCTGATACATGGTTGACTTGAAACTTACAGTGTGATCAAGATGAAACTGGACAGTGCAAATGAGCATGTGTTGAAGTGTGAGCTGTAGGCTACAATAAAATTTTATTTGATAAAAAGCATCTTCTTTTCTATCATTTAAATTGTATTTGCTTCATTGTTTCTTGAGTTGAACTAATGTCTCTTACATAACACCGGTGCGATTATTTGTGCGTTAAACCATTTTTTTAAAACCAAATTAAGACATGTATTGGATTTTAAAGGAGACCAATTATGCTTTTTGTTTTTTTCCTTTCCTTCCATGTCTTATATATGTTGTTAGAAGTTAAAAAGGTCAATGTCTGCACCAACAAAAGCTCCTCTCTCCCACAGAAAACACTGCTCCTGAAACACCGCATCAGTAGTCCTGCCTTTAAATCTGCGACTTTGGGTGATGGATCACAGTGTCATAGAGTCACTTATTTGCAAAATGAGTTTAGCCTGTGGCACAGCTGTTATGTTGTTGTAAGCAGTGCTGGCTCAGGCATGTGTGAGCTGCCAAATCACAAGAGACCAGGCATTCAGGAGGAAGGGCCTTAAAGACACAGGAGCTAAAACAGACGGAGGGGGAATACAGTGCTGCAGCACCAGACAGTGTGAGAAAACTGATGTGTTTTTTGAGCACTAAAGCATTAAAACCTATTGTCTCCTTTCAGGAGTTAGGATAAGGTTGTTAATATTTCTATGTTACAAATCAAAACCATGGTTCATATCAGCCGAGTTTGGATGAATCATAATATTATGGAACTATGGGGAAATCAGTTTTTAATTTGTGATAACAAACATGAGAAAAAAGTACAAATGCAATGATAGATACAACCATTTTTTTTGTTGAAGAACCAACTATAAAGGGTATTTTTCTAAGGTAAATATGAGAAGTGATGCATGATAATTCAATAGTAAGTAATAAATCTGACAGAGTCAATTCGCCATGTATGACTACTTTTGCTTTTCTGTACATTTTGCTGCTAATAAATCTACACACATTGCTGAATTTAATGAAAAATGCAGTATTTTTGACTTGATTAAGCCCATGGAAGCTCCGCCTCGGCACAGCCCGAGACCAAACTGTTGTTTGTGTTGTGTAATCCCGCGAGAAATCCTTCAAGAGCAAATTATAAACGACACGTCAAATTATTAGTAACCCCAACCGAAGTCATACCCTTAATTTAACAAAAATAGAAACATCTTGGCCGGATTAGCAACTGAAAGACCGCAATTTGGGCGCAGTCACAGTTTTAATGAAAATGTTGTGACAGTTATCGCGAGACGTAATTTGACCGCGAGTTTTCCCATCCACATCCTGTGAATGTAACCCGCCATCTTGTCGTACCGAGGAGGAGAACAGCAGCAGATATGGCTGACTACAGCAGCGTGGCTCCCCCGTCCTCTAACGCCGGTGGCGGTATGAACGACGCTTTTAAAGACGCTCTCCAGCGAGCACGACAGGTAAGAAGACAATCAGCACATTTATTATAAAAATAATTTCGAAGTCAGGACCAAAAATCGAGTTTCACTTGCTTTCTGCCGTCACATACGGCATCACGACATGCTAAGCTAAGCTAACGAAGAATGACTTGCTCACGCTACGCCACACTGCAAAAGCGAAAGCAGATATGAGCACAGAAGCGATCCTCGCTGCCTGTATAGATTAAATTGGACAAATACATCAGGTATCGTAAAATCAAAGCTTCGTATAGGTGCATGACACCAACCAAGTAGTTAAAGTGGAAGTATTCGCCTTCCTTTGTTGGTCCTGACTTCCGGACAGAAGTGTAGGCCGCAGTCAGCGTGCCTGCTAAAACGCAGCAAACGTGAACAGCCAAGAAAGCATCAGAAACGTTGTTTACTCTTCTTGTTTTGTGTTTCAGATTGCAGCGAAAATCGGCGGTGATGGCGTTGCGGCACCCCAGACAAATGAATTTGGCTACGGGGGCCAGAAAAGGCCCCTGGAGGACGCTGGTGGGTATTTTCCCATGCCTAACCTGAATATCGGTCAGTGACTCAAATCGATTCAATGCAAGTCTTGATAGTTGATGCTTGCCTGTGTGTGTTAGCAGATACTTAATTGTATTTTCTTAGAAATGATCTTAACCAAATTAAATGTACAGTAACAATTTTCATATCAATGTTAATTTGATCCAGTATGACCTAACATTCTGTACATGGCAACTAACCGTACAAGCAGTTAATTTCCATGTTATTTTGTTCAGTTTTAGCCTGTGCAGATTGTTACTTAGTGCATGTCTGTAGAGGTGAATGATATTTTCACTGTTTGTTGTCAGAACTGTTCCAGGTCAAAATCTAGCGATGAAAATGTATCAGTTGGCATCCCAATATATGTGATAACATGGTTTAATCTATGTATATATTGGGGTGGGTGATAGGCATTTTGTCTCAATATACAATCTGAATCAAGACGATACAGACTGACACAGGATTCAGTTTAAACCAGGTGAGAGATTAAGATGAAATTAAACAGCCAAGACTAAAGGCAAAGTAATTTGGATGCAGTTAATGTGTACGGTCTGTGATGAAAACTCATGCACCACGCTGAGAAGCTGATGTATAACCCTAACCCTAAATATCTGAGACCTGAACACATACAAAGATGTTGGAGAGACCATAGTTTATACAGTCATATCAAGTACACGACAACAGTACATTAGTTAATTTTAACCCCAGCAACATGAAGACTTGATTGCATAATTAGCACCGACTTTTCAGTGTAATAAGGCAAATCTAGGAAAAAGTCACAACGGCCAATACAGCAATCCTGCAGTAAGTCAGCCCCCTCCTTCATGAAGGTTGTAATTTGGTCAGTTTTTTTTATTTGAACAGGTTTAGAGGTGTTGGTTAGTTTGTGGTGTTGTTGAACTGCAATATGCAAAACAGAGGTGTGTCTAGTATTTAGTTTGCCCCAAATGATTTGCACAGCCGTGAAATGCAGTTACAGTGCACCACAAACATCCTCAAAGAGGCCTCCTGAAGGCGAGTAGACACACCCTTTTGAGCAGTTTCAACAAAAAACGAAAACTATAACCTTTATGGAGGTAAGATTTCCTGCAGGTCTGTTAAGTTTGACTGCATTAATTTCACTAGATGTACCTAATAAAATAGCAATTGAAAGTATATCCCAGCTCTGTATGTCAACACCATTTGCCTTAACCGTTTATATTTCAGGCATTGTTGATGATACATTTTCAGATTGAAGAACACTGTTGGTAATGTGATTATCAGTGTAGTGACAGATACTTATGCCGGTTATTATGTTATGTTGTTACAGACCAACCAGAGACAAAGAAAGTGGCTACAAATGATGGTACGTGACCTCATGAAATAGTTGTAGTTAGAGTTAAATATGTAATTTTTGATGATTCTCTGCAGAAAGTAATAAGCCCAAACATAAGCACGAATCAGAAATTTGGTGCGTGGGTTTAACTTATATTTGTTGTATACTTTCCCTCCTCATGTAATGTCTTTTCCACCTCCCCAGCCTTTTCAGCGATGGGAGGAATGGGTGGCCCCCCAAGGTGAATTCAATCAAGCAAGATACATAAAGATATTTCTGTCTTCCACTTTTCGCTGTTTGATAGAAAGCTCACATTGATTTGTTATGTTGTTTTCAGGTCAATATCAGAGGAATTCAAGGTTCCAGATGGCATGGTTGGATTCAGTAAGTTTTCAAACACTAAACGGCAAAAGAATGAGCTCAGTAACGTATTTATTAAACATTTGGAGGTAACACAATTTTTTTTCTTGTAGTCATTGGAAGAGGAGGTGAACAAATATCACGTCTGCAACAGGAATCTGGATGTAAAATACAGATTGCACCTGGTAAGATCTGTTGCTGATATTGTGGATGTCATTAATGATAGTTTTGGTTATTGTTATACGGATTGCATTAACTGTTTTTTCTGTGTTGTAGACAGTGGAGGAATGCCAGATAGGTCAGTGACGTTAACAGGAGGACCAGAGTCCATCCAGTGAGTTTGTTTTTTAATTTAAATCTCAGTTTTAAAAATCATGTTTTGTTGGTTTTCAAACTTTCAATGATAATTTCTTCTCCCATCAGGACCGCAAAGAGGCTACTAACAGAGATAGTTGAAAAGGGGCGACCGGCTCCAGCCTTCCATAACAACGACGGCCCGGGAATGACCGTCCAGGAGATTATGGTCCCTGCCTCTAAGGCTGGACTTGTCATTGGGAAGGGAGGAGAAACCATCAAAAGCCTTCAGGTCTGTGTCTAATTGCATGTTTTTGGTTCTTAAGTAATGCAAAGTAATGTGGATGCAGTTAATGTCTACGGTCCGTGATGAAAACTCATGCACCACGCTGAGAAGCTGATGTATAACCCTAACCCTAAACTTCTGAGACCTGAACACATACAAAGATGTTGGACAGACCATAGTTTTTACAGTCATCAATTATAAGACAGTGGTACATAGGTTTAGTTTAATCCCACAACTGGATGTCAGAACACATGCCCATGCACAATCTGATTGCATGTTTTTGGTTCTTTTAACCAACAGGAAAGAGCTGGAGTTAAGATGGTCATGATCCAAGATGGACCCCAAAACACAGGTGCAGACAAGCCACTCCGCATTTCGGGAGAACCCTTCAAAGTTCAGGTGAGTGTTCTCCCTGTTGACCCTTGCACTTTTAACATTATAGCGGGTTATAATGAAATAAGACTTTTCTGTGAGCTAGCTCTGCTTTCATCTCTTTAAGTAAATCCTTCTCCAGAGCCCAAATGCTTTCTTACATGCCTTGTTTTTTGTCTCCATGGAGACCAGTGGAGTAGTGCTCTGATTAAATGTGCTTTCTTTTCTCTTTAGCAAGCCAAAGAGATGGTGATGGAGCTGATCAGAGATCAAGGCTTCAGGGAGCAGAGGGGGGAATATGGTTCACGAGTTGGAGGCGGCGGAGGAGGAGGAGATAGCTTGGATGTCAGTAATTGTGAAAAATTGAATTTATCAGTTTGAAGTCGAGGGGTTGAATCCGTTTTAACTTGGTCTTTGCTTTCTGTCATTTAGGTCCCTGTCCCCCGGTTTGCTGTAGGAATTGTGATTGGCAGAAATGGAGAGATGATCAAGAAAATACAGAATGACACAGGCGTCAGGATTCAGTTTAAACCAGGTGAGATATTAAGATGGAAATATGAGCAACAGCCATGGTTAAAGGCAAAGTAGTGTGGATGCAGTTAATGTGTACGGTCTGTGATGAAAACTCATGCACCACGCTGAGAAGCTGATGTATAACCCTAACCCTAAATATCTGAGACCTGAACACATACAAAGATGTTGCGCAGACCATAGTTTTAAAGTCATCAAATACAAGACAATGGTACATAGGTTTAGTTTAATCCCAGCAACAAAAAGTCTTAATAGTCTGTAATGGCCCCCTTTTCTCCCTCCAGACGATGGCAGCACACCAGACAGGATAGCACAGATCATGGGTCCCCCTGACCAGGCTCAGCACGCAGCAGAAATAATTTCAGATTTGCTGAGGAGCGTCCAGGCCGGTGGGCCTCCAGGACATGGTGGTGGCAGAGGCCGTGGTCGCGGGCAGGGGAACTGGAACATGGGCCCCCCTGGTGGCCTGCAGGAGTTTACCTTCACTGTCCCAACCATGAAGACTGGCCTCATCATTGGAAAAGGTAAGTGACCTCTCGGTAGCAGGGCTCCATTTCGTTGAACGTTTGTCAGTTTTCAAACAAATCCAGAGTAGAAAACGACAGGAATCAGAAAGTTAACTTTATTGCGTTAGGGGACATGTCGCTTTACAGAACACAAAATGAGAAACATTTTAGTAAATGTTTTTGTCTGAACTCTTCAGGTGGTGAGACAATCAAGGGCATTAGCCAGCAGTCTGGAGCCAGGATCGAGCTACAGAGGAATCCTCCTCCCAACGCTGATCCCAACATCAAGATGTTCACAGTCCGCGGTTCCCCTCAACAGATCGACTACGCCAGGCAGCTGGTGGAGGAGAAAATTGGGGTAAGAAGTCAGGAGGATTACATTTGCGTTAAACATATATGTATGCAGACATTTGTCTCTTATAAGCTAGTTTACTGACCAGGAGTGCTTTTGTTTTCAGGGACCAGTCACTCCAATGGGTGGCCCACACGGCCCCCCTGGCCCACATGGAGGTCCAGGCCCACATGGTCCTCCTGGACCACCTGGACCCCCTGGTGCTCCCATGGGCCCGTACAACCCTGGACCATACAACCAGGGACCTCCAGGACCTCAGTAAGTACAGTGGTTATTCGTTTTTATCTTGTTGATAACAGGAAGACTCGCTGTGCGATATGGCCTTAAAGTAAAACAACAATATATCTCAATTTAGGAAAAAAATATATTTTGGAGATGGCCATTGGTGCTTTCCCTATATATTGAGATTTTTGATACATAATCATCAGTAATGAAGATATAATGATAAAATAAGTAAAGACAAGTATTAAAACAAATAGTCTGGTCAGTTCAGAAAATGACATCAATTTACTCTAATGCAGCTTTTAAAACAAGGAGAAGACAACACTTATAATATATCGTTATCTAAAGTCTAAGACGATGAATAGTCCTGTGATGTCAATACAATATCCACATTTTGTCAAGCTCCAACGTTGACAAATTTGAAGTTGTGCAAAGCTCATGTTGGTTTTGTTATTTTCTTTCATTAGTGGTCCACCTGCGCCTTACCAGCCTCAGGGATGGGGCAATGGCTACCCACACTGGCAACAGGGACAACCTGATCCAAGTGAGTACCTGCTACCATTTTAACAGAAATGAAAAAGCTCTTCATGATTTCTATGTTTGGGCCAAACTCTTTACTCAGACCCACATCAGATTATATAAAGGAAAGTTAACATTGTATGTTTATAGCTTTTATCTTGGCCTTTGTTTGGTAAGCAAACTTGTTTGTTGTGTCCAGATAAAGCAGTAGCCGATGCCAACGCAGCGGCGTGGGCAGCCTACTACGCTCAGTACAGCCAGCAGCCACAGGCTCCCATGACCCCGACGAGTGGAGCTCCTGGCACAACTCAAACCAACGGCCAAGGTAACTGAAGTGTTTCTGAATCAGCAAAGTGCCCGCTGCAGAAACTGTTTAGGGGAGTGTAGAGCAGTGTAGCTTACTAGCTTTACTTTAGTAGACATGTCCTATGCTCATGTCTTCGTGGTGTCGCTAACAGGAAACAAGTTGGTTTCACCTTGAAAATGACTTTGCTTTTGCAGAGCACCTTCTTTTTTTCTTTTTAAACTTTTTTATATTACTCCAGGGACAGGATAGTTTTCCTCCACCATCCCTAGGCTGACAGATCGACCCAGGCAGGTGGAGGACAAACTGCTGAGAATGATTCACTAATTACAAGTACCGTTCTTTTTAACAGGTGACCCACAGGCTGCAGGTCAGAGTGGACAGGCAGATTACTCCAAGGCCTGGGAGGAATATTACAAGAAAATGGGTATATGAACGTAGCTTCAGTGTACACCTATTAACACAAGACAGTCTAAACAGCTACTGGGCATTCAATCGGCTTCTTTTTCAGGTCTGGGTATTTGTCAGTACTGCTGGCCTGCTGTGGATCGTTTTCAGTGTGAATCCACTTGGTTTGACATTTGACGCCTGTGCTGTTTAGACTGCAACACTTTTGACTATCTACAGGACTGAGCTGTCGACACAGAACCACCTTTTTTGAGCTTAGAGTAGTTTATTCTCTAGATTATGTCAGGGTTTTTCCATGTGCCATGAATGTATTACTACTACTGAATGTGTGTAGAGTTAAATGATGCAATGCGTAGTATCAGTGATTTCAATTTGTTTATTTCATTCAACACTTGGATGCATTGACACATTTTTCCCTTCTCTTTGTAGGTCAACAGAGTCAACAACCTCAGGACTACACAAAAGCCTGGGAGGAGTATTATAAGAAACAAGGTGGGTACTCCTCAGATCAGATTTTATGCCAGGGTCACACTTAATTCATTTTACTTCCCATTTCAAATTTTCTGTGTAAAACTACTGTGAGAGATGTATTAGCGTGGGGTATACGTTAATTCTTGTGTACATTTGTTAATACATCAAATACATAAAACAGTTGATCAGCCTTATGTTCATGATGAAAGCACAATCAGAAGTTGGACCTGCAGCTATAGTTTATGATGGAGCCTGTTAGATATATTTGTGGCCCGATATTATCGGCTGATATTGTGTTGTCTGATATGCGCCGAAATTAAAACTTCCTTTTTTTTACAGAACATAATGCAGAAAAAGATGCTTGGGATAATGGTAATTAAATTCCTAGTGAAGTTTATTGTTTCAATGCACTGTTATTTTGGTCAAAAATATCCTGACTCCATTTCAAACACCTTTTGTCACAAGTTTTCAAAAACCACATTTGCAATATTTGTCTTAACATCATGATGTTTAGTAAAAAAACACATATATAACGTGGATGTGAGGCAAATGATTGCAGGAATGAAGTGTGATCCTGGTGTTAAGAATCAGGGTATTTGATAGAATGAGTGAACTTTTTTTTTTTATGATTCATAAACTGTCTAGACATCAGCTGGAAATGGGAATATCCCTACTAAGTAAACAAACTAGTTTTGGACAGTTTGTAAGCAGGGTCCAAAATAAGCACCTGTCACTCCCCAAACACTAGAGAAATCCATGTTGGCTGACAAAATAAACAAGGTTTGTCACGGTTAATGGGTATTGAAACTTATCATAGGTTGACTGACCATTATGCTTCTTATCAACTCTGCACACTGAAGTGTGATCCTGATGTTAAGAGCTGAGGGTACAACATATATCTGTCAATAATTAGTAGATTGTAGCTGGAATCAACCTAACTGGGAAAAAAACACCATGATGGAAGTACGTTCAAAAGAAAGTTTACTGGGAAGTGGTGCTTCACGGATAAGGGGGTGAGAAGAGATCGGCGGCTTTATGGCGGTAATGCAACTATAATGAGTAGCTGTGTTTGCGGCAGGTTATTTTTAATTCTTAATGACATAGGCCTTTTAAGATGGGGTGTTACTGTGAGGGGCAGTCAAAATTGCCATTCCTTGTCTTTTAATATTACATAATGTATCGCCTTTCTTTTTTTTGTTTTTCTTTTACATTTTATGAAGTTGCCTTTCTGACAAAAGAATATCATCCATAAACTGGATGATAAACAGTTTTAACTTGAATGGCACTCTGTAGAGCACATACCTTTGCCAAGGCCCAGCAGTCCCCTTTTAATTAAATCAAGTCTAATCAAATAGAAAATATTAAATTCACTAGATCCGGATCTTTATTTGGATCTGTATCAAAGTATACTCACTCATAGTTACCAGACACCTTAATGCGTAATATGTTTTTTTGTTTGTTTTTTTCCATCCGTGAACATCCTCGCGTTACTCCCTATAAAATAAATGAAAATGTAAAAAAAATGCCCTACCTTGCAATGTTTAAGATAATTAGAAAGTATTTGTGGAGCCGCACCAAAAGTAAATGGGGTTAATCTAGGCTGAGATCCATCCTCCGGCCAAGTTTGGTGAAAATCCGCTTGGTAGTTTTTGTGTAATCCTGTTGACAAAACATCCAACAAGCCAACAAATGGACACTGGTGAAAACATTATGTCTTTGGTGCAGGTGATAAATAAGGTTTCTGAAGTAGAGTGGTGTTCTTTGTAGCTGAATGTATTACATGTTGAAGGGCGGCTGTGCTCCTCCAGCAGCCCTCTGTAGTAGAGAAGCTGCTCTTCCAGCTGCCCAACAGAAAGGCAGAAGGTTTCTGACCCGCCACCCAGAGAAAGTGGTGCTGGGTTCGTTCCCCTTCTTATAAATGTCATCACCAGCTCAGATTTTTAACTGAAATAGCTGCTGAAACTTTGTGGTTAATGTTTAATATGTTGGGATACATGTAAAGCTAGTTAATTGTCCACATTCAAGTAAACAGCTTATTATTTTACATAGAGGACTTGCCAGTGTACCAATGGGCTCTGTTTTTTCCCCTCCAGGTCAAGCGGCCCCTCAGGCCCCAGCAGCAGCCGCAGCCTCCCAGCCTGGAGGCCAGCCGGACTACAGCGCTGCCTGGGCGGAGTACTACCGCCAGCAGGCCGCTTACTACGGCACAGCCAACCCTCAACAGATGGGTGCAGCACCACAAGCCCCTCAGGTACACCCCTGCTAAGAATCTGCCCTCCACATCCACTGAATACTCAATTGTTTTGTGCCCTAACCCTCCTTCACTCCTCAGGTTTTACAGGGTTCCAGTGACTGCAGCAGCTTCACACATTTAACCAAAACTGTTTCCTCCCTACACAGGATTTTAACTTTTTAATTTTGGGAAGCTGAGTCCACTGTTTCTGCTGTTAACATGCAATGTATCTTCTATGTATTTTTTTGCACAGGGCCAGTAATGTGAAGTGGACATAAAGTAAATGCTACCTTGTCGAAACAAAATCCTTTGTTAAATGTTTGGATGCAGACGCCTTGATGAAGATCTTAAATTTCCTTGGTTTGAAAGTGTTTCACATAGATGGCAGATTACCCGGCGAGCACGTCCTCTTTCATTTTTTTGTTTTTCTTTTTCTTGTAAATGCTTTGTTTTTAGTGAGGTAATTATACATATGGTCATTCCAGCCCTGTATCTACATTAAATGTGGTTAGAACTCATGTTTATTAAACTGTAGACATTACCATGTAAATCATCTCAGTTTTAAAAATGCTATTGCCTGTTGTGTTTTTGCAATAAAACAAACTGAAACCTCCTGTGTTGGTAAGTTGGGGTGGTTTGAAACCAAAGGGGTTGAGATATACTTCTGTATGTTTTTGTTTTACTGGGGGAAAAAGTTAAAAATGCAGGCCATGTGTGGGTTTTATTGTCCAAAAAGGTTCACTCAAAGTTGTGCTGTCCTGTCTCTCTCCAACTGTCTATAAGGCTCTTAGAAACATTATGTGCGTGCGATGATCCTGAGTGATTTCAGACGAACAACCGTCCTTGTTGATAGACGTTTATTTTTCACCTCTGTTTCCTGACATTGCTCTGACTGTAGCAGTAGACAGATGTTTGTCATAAGAAAGCTGACAGGTATCTCTGTACCGTTACTCATGCATTAACTGCGTTGCTGTGGCGCTCTTAATAATTTTGCCTGGTTTGCTGACATTGTTGAGGTAGTATGCACTGTATTTTGCCTTGATAGACACTTCCTCCTCCACAGGCAAGTTTAGAAAAGCGGTAAGCAAGTATTTTTCTTAACGTGGTTGCAAGAAATGTTGCATATTTTTTAGTGTTACATCTATTTTTTTTTTGCTGTTCTTTTTCCAGGACAGTCAGGTAAAAATTGCCACTGTATCGAAAAATGCATTGAAACGTTTGTCTTGCCCATTTTGAAATTGCGAACTAACTCACATGTATAAATTTGTTTTTAAAAAAAATGTTTTTTTAATATAAAAACATTGCAAAAGTCGTTTTGCTGTGCCCATTCTGTTAGTGTTTATCCAATATAAGAAGATAGATGTTGTAGGGTCGGGGGTGGCTAAGCAGTCGTCATCCATCAGTTGAGCCCTCCTATACTGTAAGTACAAAACTGTGACTGACTTTGAGAGATACCCGCCTATTTTTGATGCATTATAAACTGCAAACGATGTAGTATTTTTGTCAAATATTGCCATTTCCCCCCCTGTCTCTGGGTAAGTATGAAATGTTCTGAGGAGAGGAATAATAGTCCTTTAGTCACATGTTTCTGAGACTTGTCTCCCCTTGTTTGACTCCACAACATTCAGACTTTGAATCTTCACAGTATGTTGATGCTCTGTAGATTGTTTGTGTAGGTAGTTGGATTTCTGAACTGAGGGTTTGAATGTCAGCACTCTGTTACACTGTCGGTAGGAACTGTTTAAGGATGTCCATGTGGGTTTTTTTTGCGTTTTCCTTGATCTGCTAAGTGCCATTGTCTAGTCGAGACTGTTTTTAAATGCCATTTATTGCAAAATATTGCTTAGAACAAGTCCTCCTGCATAACTCCAGTGTAGCATGCTTAGGTTTCTGCTGTTATTACTTTAATGTCCTATATGAGCATGTGGAATGCTAGTAGTGGAAGTGCTTCTGACTAGTTCAGTATTGATTCTGACATTTTCTGAATGAGCACTGTTGTGAAAGGCTGTTAATTTCTAAGACGTAAAAAAAAAAAAGAAATATTTGACTGCATTGTTCACTGATGGCAAACAGTGCAATATATCTGATCTTTGCAGTGTCATCCCAGACCTTGCACCTTAGGTTCTGCTGCAATAACACAGGTAAGCGAAACCTAAGGAAACCAGTGTTTTTGTCCAGTGACATGACCGATTGATTATATATGCAAAAGAAATGCTTACCTGTGTCTTTAACATGCCTCAATGCATTCATGCCTAGTCGTAAAGAAATGTCCAGGATCTCTAAGCCCTTTTAAGATGATCTGCTTTCATGAATGAACTGCATGATATGAGCTGTATGACTTGTTACCGAGAAAAAGTTGTTGAATAGGCTCACTGAGGAAATGTTGTCATTGTCGTATGTGCTCAATATTTGATACTAGCCTTAATTTTGCATCCTGGTAAGTCTGACTGACATGAAATCGATGCTCTAGACATCTCTGATTTTGGTTTATTCAACTGCATGCCATGCAAACTGCTGTCAGAAGTTAGCAATGTGCTCAACAGTTAGGTCAAAATGGTGAAATACATGAATATTTTTTAAAATTTCTCTGTCGTGGTGTGAATCTGCCCTCAAGTGCAGTGCAAACCTACTATTGAAACGCTGCTGCCTTCACTTCTCGCTCACAGTGTTGGAGGATGCTGCAAGCTTAGGTCATAGAATCAGGCCCTGTCGTAGTTTGTCCCCAAAATGGAGGAATCCTTTGAGTCATTCCCACTGCTGAACGTAGACCGTTCAAGAGCTCCAGTGATAAGGTAAAAACAGCAACGCAATGAAATTTAAATTCTGTGATTGCAAACTGTTGGTCAGATACATGTTTTCCAGCTCGGATTGACTGTTTTATTGTCTGATGGTTGTTTTTAATCGCTTCAATGCCTTCATCAATAACTGTTAGTCAGTAGGAATGTGCTTTAGAAAGTTGGATGAGGACAGGAACTAATGAACTTTCAATTACATATGCACTTTTATTGGCAGTAAATCTGGGGTTAATAAGTTTTAAATCACTTCTCTGTAGTTAAAAGGGTCACTTATTGTTTGAGGCTGTTCACTCTGTACATGTGAGATGCTCAGTGTTTCAACACAGAGGTCGTGGGGGTGTAGAAGACTAAACAAGGAGCATGCCTTAGAGGTAAAAAGGTTTCATGTGCTGTGTATATTATCAAAGCTATTGGTTTTTGTTTTCTGAATTAACTGTTGAAATGTTGCCATGTTCATTAATAAAGTTGTAACAAACAAATTAGACTAATTTACAAGAGTTTTATTTTAACCTGTAGAGGACGAAGCCATGGCTGGAGGCATTTTTTTATGCACATGATATCTCGAATGCATTGAGGATATTTCAAATTTTGGCACATAACTCCACTGGAGGATGAACTGATAAGAGTTGGTGGTAAAAGGTCAATGTCACTGTGACCTCCTTTGCATCCCATTCTTGTGAACGTGTTATCTGAAAAACGTTGAGGGAATTTCTTCAGATATTTTTGCCTCAGAATTCTGACTAATTCTCAGAAGTCGAAATCCTCCAAAAAAGGTTCTGGCTATAATTCAGTGCCGTAGCTCAGGAACAGCAACTCATCTGGTTCATGCAGGCATACAACCGCAAGGCTGTAAATCTAGTTTTAAGTTTAAAGAGGAAAAACAAACGCATGTCAAATACAGTCAGTTTATTTTATTTGTACACAAAAACAAAGTGAACTCACAAATGTAAAATTTTCTTCCCTGTCGCCAAAATAAGTTCCTTAAAACAATACTCATGTTCAGAAATGTTTCAACCATTTCTGCTGTTCATACTGGCCGAGAAAAGATCCCTTTCTAAAGTGATTATAAAAGGGGACAAAATCCTGAGCCACCAGTCTGTTCAGTCTTAAAGTTAATGAGGCGTCAGAAGTCTGAGTGAGGATCTTCTAACGTTCCAGTGGTCTTAATGTGTCCTAACACCACTGGATTTCAGAAAGTAAACTAGATCCTATAAAAAAACACTTTTCAAGATTAATCATTCAATTTATACTGTATGTCAGCAAATGGCACAAAGCCCAGCACAAGTTACTGGAGCCCATGGTGATGTGTTGAAATGTTTACCTAACAAGCTGACTATAACCCAGTCACACTTAGTTATTATGTTGGATGATGAAAATTAAGGAAGATTCAGTTATAAAGCTTGAACCAGTGAGATAGGACTGGATTTTGTCCCCCATCAATCACATACGGAAGATTTCAAGGTACATATGGGCATGTTGGTGTTTAAGAAAGATCTCAAGGAATATGAAAGTATCCTTCAAAGGGTAACTCCACCAATTTTACACATTTAAGTGCATTTACAGGTCTTGGGGAGTATTACTGCATATGTGTAAAGTATTACAAGGCCTTGTGTGGCTCCGGAGGAAGCCTGCATGTCATCTGATAAATTGCCTGCAGTGATGTCACACAGTGGCTAATTTGCATTGTGGGTAATTGGGGACCAGGTTTTGACAAGCAGTCCACTGGTCTTATAACACTGTTGGACTCATTATGGACAATTTAACATAATAAAAATTGATGCAGACGACACTGTTAATTTCACGCTTTCATCTTCCTTTTTCAAAACATGGTGCTTACATTACCCACAATGCAACTTGGCCACTGAGGGGCATCCCTGGAGACATTTTATCAGCTTCCTCTGGAGCCACAACAGGCTTTATATTACTTGTTTTCACATATGCAGTAGTCCTCAACAAGACCTGTAAACACACTTAAATGTGTTAAAATTGGTGGAGCTGCCCTTTAAGAGGGACATCCTGCAGTCAATCATCTCTAAATAGTTATGTAGCATTTTTTATCTTTAACACATTCCTGAAGTAACTCCACTGCTCAAAGCGTTAATGTTGTGCATGTTCTGTACATGGCAGTGACTGATCATAAGAGCAGACAATAAATGCATCGCAGTCTCTCTTCAGACTGACATTCAGTGATGAACACGAGGTTTGAATGTGTGCGTCGACAGTAAGGCTTCCTGTGTGTTTGCCCGTCATAAAAATCTGAGCGGTACAAGTTGTTTAACAGCTGTAGGATGACATAATAGTGGTGTATAATCTTTTATTCCCTGTGGCTGATACACTGGGATTAAGAGCCATGTAGGCTGTGGGCTGCATGTGCTGGACTTCATTTAAATTATTGCATGAGGCTTTGAGTGCTAAAAAACAACTTTCCCTTTTTACAGCCAGTCTAAGTCATTTTACATTTCTCTGGGCAATGTGCTGGTAACAAAGACACAAAGAACATCTAATGGTTTTGCATTGCTGATGTTCAACAAGATGTGAAAATGCATTTAAAAAATCTATATCTGGTAAAGTCTATTATACAACATTTGTATTCATACTACTGCATGTTTGAAGCTGATCACAATCCACTGAAGCGAACACTTAAACTACAACTTCTAAAAAATAAATCCTGCATCATTTCGCTGTATAGTAAAATAAATAATGTAAATATTATCTTTTTCAGACAAATTGCTCTTAACAGCAATAAATATGCCTTTATTCACACAGCGTAATATCTACTGCACGAGAATTAATGCCAGTCTCACAGCAAGTTACAAATATTATTGCTATGATATTTAAAAACTAACGTGCACTGCCATGGCACAGTGACGAGAGGATGATAAAGTGAAGGCAGACAACTGGTACAGTTTGTATGGATCCACAGCAATGAGCGTGCACAGCATGATGGGAGATGTGATGAGTGGATTTCAGACCTCGTGACATTTTTACGTTGAATGAGCGTTTGGTTTAACCAGTTTTATGCACCAGGCGGGTGGAGCGTCAAGTCATTCAGACCTACCTACTGATAAGTTTTCTTTGGTCTGACTTCATCCTTGAATAAATGCTGAGATCTCCATGCGTGTAGTGTTTAATGATGAGTTCCCATCACTCATTGCACCGGCGCCTCCAGCAGGGCGCTGGGCACCAGCTGTACCTGTGGAGGGTTGCAGCTGTTGACGGAACGCAGGGAGTCGGCTCCCAGGTAGGCCAGCAACAGTTCAGAGCGCCGGTGCAGCAGGTGGAGCATGTCTTCTGCGAGACTCTCCACTGAGGAGTAACGCACTTTGTCCAGGTCAAAAATGTCCTTGAGGAAGTGCAGCACCTGATCCTGAAGGAGAAAATAAACAATATGTGAGAGCATTTTTGGAACAGGAACACTCCACTTTTTGGGGCTACTGCAGAAAAATGGCCTCTCATAAAGAGGACCTGCTCCTCTGTAGATATAAAAGATTTGTATGGTAACAAGGTAACTTAGTTTCAGGTGATTTTCCACAAATGAAAAAAACATGGATATTATATTTCACTACTGCCAAAATATTCCCCTAAATCCAACACACTGTACCTTTAATTTATGGTGCAAATCTGTTATTGAATCAGTTTAAATTAATTTTAAAATCAATACTTTATGAGAAACAATCTGCAAAACCTGAAATCTGTGTGTCCTACATGGATACAGTGCTAACTTCAGGAGTATGAAAGAGGAAGCTTGCTTAGGTAGAAACCTCAGTTGTGACACCAACAGAAGTAAAAACCCTGTTTAGAAGAGGATTCTGGCTGGCATCACAATATTTCCTGGTGCTGAGACTGACCTTGAAGAAGCAGCAGAAGTCGTGCAGGGAGCTCTTGGGACCCAGGAAACCCCAGGCGAGAACGGGGCTGATCTGTTCACACACAGCGTAGAAATGTGCGATGAAGCCGTCCGCCACCTGCGACACAACAGAGATTACTCAAGATTTCCTGACAAAAACTAATGGCAACTAATAAATAAAATGTAGGACTTAAAATAAAGGTGACAGAAGCGGTGAAGCACTGAGACTGATATCCTAAGTGTTTATCCAGCCATCACAGGCCTGTTCTCGTTCATCAGAAACATTTAGAAGCTGTTGTACCTTCATGTGTTGTCTCTTCTGCTTCATCACTGACCAACAACTTGATGCCACCGCCTGTGAAATACATACAGATTAATCATCTTTAAAAAAAGTCAGTATCTCAGAAAAATATAAAAACCTATTTTTTGAACCTTCGATTTGGCCTTTTCAAACCAACTCTACATTTTACATAAACCTTCCAGATAAGAATGCTGTGTTGGTGTTAGTATTACTCTTCTGTAAAAAGTCGATGTCAGTATAATCATTTAAGTATTGCAATAAATAATTGCACTTAAATTCAGTAAACTAATTTCCAGTAGAAACATGACTCACTGTCTCCTTGAAGGAGCTGTTGAGCCAGCGGTTGTTGATCACATTCTGGATGGAGATTGGTGGATTCTCCAGGTCCTCGAATGAGTCCATCAGGATGAAGTCTAGCACTATATCATAGAAGTTCAAGTGCTTCACCTGGAGAGAACGAGTTTGAGACATTATAAATGAAAAGAAGAAGAGAGGTTGTTTATTACAACTTGTCACTAGGCAGCAGAAGTCAGACATTACCCCTCGTGTTGCCAGCTCCACCTCTGTGTTCTCCCAGTGCTCTGTGTGCTCCAGGAAGGAAATCATCTCCTCAAACACTTCCTCGAATCTGTTCGGGTTCTGAAAACCAAACGATGACTGTTAGGAAGGGAAGCACTCACTGAAGGTGTATCATCTTCACTAGTTGTGGCTTCAGTCGTACCTTCTGAGCTTTCACAATAATGGAAGACAGTATTTTCTTTCCAGTTTCGGCCAAAAACATTCTGGTCGTTCTCTCGCACAGTATGAGCTGGAGAAAAAAACAAACAAACACTTGACTCAAAACAGATCCTTTATTTACTTTAAGGGTGCAAAAATACTGAAAACTAGAATTCTACACTTAGTGGCTTTAAGTTAGTGCATTAAATGGCTGGTTTGCTGCATTTCTGTCTATATATAAATCTTGTTTATATGATAGACTGTTAAAAAATAGCTGTAAACAACCATCTGGAAGGCTAGAGTATCTTTTGGTGTATTAAATCCAATACATTAGTTTCCAAGGTTATACTGTACCTGACATGCCTGCCGCACACAGTGCAACTTCGCAAGGAAATCTACATCCCCAAAACAGTCCAGCATCTCAGTCCTGAGAATGAAAATTAAGAAAAATACCAGAATGAAAAATAACCCAAATTGTGTCTTCACACAGCTCGTTCCAGGAATGTAAATTCTCTGTATTTCACGTCTATTAGAGTGATTAGTGTAAGTACCGCAGCACCCTGCAGGAGATCTTTCCATCCTCGGCCATCTGCAGCGCCTCCTCGTAGAAAGGGTGATGACCAAGAGCCAAAACGCTCCTCAGCTCTCGGTGCTCAGACAGCTAATACAAAGACAGACAGAGATTATGGTTGACTGAATAATGGTCATTTCAATCCCATTCCTGGTAGAGAGATTAACAGTGAAATTGGATGCAGCCAAAGAGAAAAAGAAGTCATGCTTCTTATTCTTAATGCAGTATGTTCCTCTAAGTCATGAACATTCATGCGAAAATAGAAAGCTTTCGGATTATGATGGCTGACATCAAAACATTTGAAGACGAAGAAGAGGTACAAACATCCCAAAAGGTTTTTTAACAGGTGCTTGACAAGGAGATATCAGAATGTTTACATGCGCAAAATGCATTTCCTGAATGAGCTGTATCAGGACGACACAATATATCGTTTCAGCATCGTCATCGCAATGTACACTTCAGCAAGTCACATCGCAGGATGTGCAACGTCAAATGTGGCACATTAACACCAACACGTCCTGCTACAACTTTTTTGTTGAATGATACAAAAGCAAAACTCACAAAGTTCCCATTTTCCATGACTAATGTTCAAGAGGCGTCTGTCTAATATTACATGATTTAAGATTTATAACATAATATTACCAAAATATTGCAATGTCAGTTTTGTCTGATATTGTGTTTTCCACATGTCTCAATCGGAAAATGCTGCATTTGAAATAAGGACTAATTCATAATATCCAAATTAAATATGTCCTGACCCTTAACAAATCCTGAATACGTTTGGAATATTAGTGTGTATGTTAACATAGTCACTATCTCTGTATTTTCTTTGACAGATAAACCTGATGTAATGTGTAGAAGTCAATTTTTTATTGTTTTGTTAAAGAACTACAAGGCGTCGCAGCTTCACTACTAAAAACGTGTGACATGACAACACCAAAAAGGTTTTTCAGCCACTCACAAGCAAACCTTGACGAGGTTACTGAGAGCCACAACATTATGTTTAAGACAACAGAGATAAAAAGATGCCTTTAAGTTTATTTGTTTTAATCAACATCCTGAATATTTGGACTTGAATGCTGAACCTGACGTTTCTTCCTAAAATGGGTGCAGGTTCAACATGACCTTGATTACAGTTACTTTATGGGTCATGTCTGACTTCTGTGCTTCTGCGGTTATTAATTCTTCAATTGAGTCGTTTTGAACTCTGTTAGAAATCTGTCATCTCCATGTTGCCGTGCTTTGTGGAAGCTATAGTGAAGCGAGCTGCAGGGCTAGAGCAGGCTGTATGCTGTATACTGAGGAATGTTGAAAGTCTATTTATAGTGACTCACTGAGTATAAATGACCCAGTTTGACTGCGAGGAGCTCTGCCTGTTAAACATATACTGGTTTGAGGGCACAGATACATTAATTTACAACCTTATTATGACTTTTAAACACATTTACTTGACTGTAGCTCCAAGTAAGTTTGACACCTTAACAACCATTTACATCAAACGATGTGTACTGTACATTTTAACACCCAATCCTGGTAGAGATAAATAGCACCTTTAGCTTTCAGCAAGTGGGCACATAAACACCTTTATATGAACATGTTATCAACATTTCAGCTGCATTTCAAGGAATTTAGCTTCAGTGAACAAATCAATGATTCGTACCTACCAGTTTATTTTTGTAAAATGAGGGTCAAGTGCACCAGTGGCACCGGATACTCAAGTTTGAGCCCCCACGCTGACTTAACGAGTAAAGGAGATCAGCTGAGTACTGGTAAACACCGGGTGGTGAACTTACAGGAGGATCAAAGCTATTTGAATCAAACTCCTGCTGTGAACTGGTTGTAGGTGTGAAGCTTAAGATGTTTTGAGATTTAGATGTTTGTTTCTCTTCCACTGCCACTCTGGTGCTCATCTGTGGGACTATGGAGCATCTTATTTTTTACACTACTGTTCACTTTAGTTCTGTAGACTCTACATTAGTATTACAGTTTCAGTATTAGTTTCATCTGTATCCCAACAAGATGCACCTGCATGATTGTTTTTATCTTATAATCCAGGTTTTTTGCAAGATAGTGAGATCAACAACTTACTTATTGTTACTGATGTTATTGTCATGTTTTGGGCCCCATTTACAGTTTAAACAACATGTTGTATGGTATCAATACAAGGCTCTTGAAGTGAATTAAACAATTCACTTCATGTTTGCAATAATATGCATTACAACACTTTGTTGTGGTTTGTTGAAGACAGATGAAGAATAAAATATAACATTCTCTTGTTTTGTAACTGCATCTTTCAGGGTCTTGTTTTTGTAAAGTGCTGCTTCTGTTTTCTGTTATAGATTCTTCTGAAAAAAATACGTCACAAGCTCTTATTTATATTTGGAATTTCAAATACCATTCTTTAACAACATCTATTTGTTAGCACTCTTAATGGAAAACATTCCCAGATGCTCGTGAATCAATCAAACCTACGAAAGCAGCATTTTGTCAATTTTCAATATCTCAAAATGAAATCAAGAAAATGCAAATTCAAAGACATCATGTTTCTGTCGACCATTTTCTATTTCTTATATCTGGTCCTTTTTGACTTGCTCTGATGTACAATTTCTTTTCAAAAAGGACATTAGGCTTTGGACTGTTAGTTGGACAACAGAAGTTGTTGACATTTTATAGACTGAATTATTAATACACAATAATTAATAATGAAAATAATCATAGCTGCAGCACTAAAGAGTACTCCTCACCTCAGCAGCAGACACAAATGAGTCAGTGGAGGCGATGCTGATGCTGTCCCTCAGACAGACGTCGTCCAGATCCTCTCTGCCCAAAATGTCTGCCATTTTATCTGTGATGGAGAATAATCCTTATAATGTGTTGCATAATACAGTATCGTACGGGTGCACATATCATTAAACCCTCTGGTTATCATGGAAATTACATAATATTGCGTATAAACAGTGACTCACCCTGGCTGTTGCTGTGGGATGAGGGCTCTGACATGCACAACACTCCCTCAAACTCCTCCTGGAGGCTGTAAGCTCTTTGCAGCAGAGACTTCAGCCTGTGGATGAACTCCGCACTGATGACATCCTGAACACAAAAACATTCAAGTTCAACTATAGAAATATGACTCACAAAGCCCTGTAGCAGATCCTACTTTCATCCACTTTGGCCTGGAGGTGAAAACCGCCCCAATCCTTGACTTTGCAACAGTGGACCAACTCTCTTCTTGAATTTGTCATGATGGTGAAGTCTGTGACCCGAATGCATGGGGCAAGTCTAAAGAATCCCCTGGTGTGGGATGCTTTGTGTAATTTAGCTGAGGAGAAGGTGCAGCATGATCGACTTTTATTATTTGTTTTTGGGGAATACAGGGGTTTGATGATTATTGGTTCTCCAGCATAGTATGAACTTAAAAGGGTGAAAGCTCTTTAATCACTACAACGTTCTGCAAACAGTGGCACCAATCAGGCGCTACACACACCAGCTGTGTTAGCAGCTTAAGAAATTGGATGGTTTTATGAAATTCTTCAAAGACAAGGAGTTGCACGAGTTGTCATCTTTCGAACAAAAATTAGATTTATTATTGTATGAGTCAACATCAATTATCCTGACGAGCATCAAAGAAAACATAATTAAAATTGAAACGAACTTCAGAGAGCCCATTAGCGCCAAAGTCTGTTTGGCAGTATTTCATGAGCAATTTGCAGTCTAATATTACACATTTAATAAGTTCTATAAAAAACAAAGACTGAGTTATTAGAGTAGAACTTCTCAAAAGTGTTTCCTAAATGCCATCAATTAGCTTTCATAAAGAGAAAATGCCCTCAAAATCAAGCTAATTGAAGGCCCTGTAAATTCAGATGGATTTTGATTCGCTGTCAGTATTTAAATGATTCATTAAATTATTCATTAAATCTGTTTGAAAGTGATGGCTACAACCTACCAACATGAACTAATTCAAGTGAAACGACGAGTAAAGAGAGTGCTAGCTGGGGGAGAAACATTAGTCAAACCCTATTAAGTCTTGTAGGTGTTTCTTGAGAATCCCCCATGACCTAATTATTAACAAGCTTTCTAAAGAGGCACACCTGAGCAGGGGATATCCTTCGCAGCAGAATAGACGTATGTTTGGGTGCCCGAGCGTAACCATTTGACCCACACTAATCCAAAACCAGGTTCCAACCAGGTTAGCTAGCCAATGAGTTAGCTGTTATATAATCTAAACTCTGTGACACCGGTGGGTTGTCTGGTTATTCATATATGTGATTTGTAGTGCAGCTTTGTGGGCAGTTTATTCCTCTCTACCTTCCTCTGGTATAAAAGGAGAGAACACGGACAAGAGAAGAGAAAATGTTGGCAGAGCTAGAATTGATACACCAACTCTTTGGTCCCAGGATGAGGTAGACGCTGCCAATTATTTTATTTATTTATTTACTTACACATTAATTTCTTCATGAGCCAGTAACAGTTTGAACACTATCAATTTTTATAAAATGCCTCCTGACAAACATCTGAAATGCATCATTTGGCTGACTCCTTCACATCTATCCTGATTGAGCCTGTTGTTACACTACATTCGGATACAAATCATAAGTGTGTTGGTGTGTTCACCTCCATGCCCTGCTCAGCAATGGCGTCTCCAGCTCCAGTTTTGACGGATGCACAGCTGGCATCGTCCTCGGCCTGCCTGCTCCTGAATGTCAACGCTTCTTCCCACCGCCTCAGAGCCTCCTCAAATAAATCCATACCTGCAAAACACACACACACACACACACACACACACAATCTCGTGAAATAATCAGTAACTCAAAAGCTTCATTTTGAAACAAAGCACCAAAAAATTTCAATAATTTCAACACATTTATTATGAGGCTCATTGTCCTTCCTATTTACAAACACTAGCGTTTAAGTATCTTTACCCATAAGGTAGAGGTTTTCAGGTGTGGTGACGGGTAAGTTGACCAAACTGCAGATGTCAGCTTCCCCCGCTCGGTCCCAACAGGTGGATTCATTGGCGCAGGTGCTGCTGCTGGATGAGTTCATGCTTTTTACCTGCAAAGCCACGGCAGAAGAACATAGATAACTTTCAAGTAATGGAAGCAGCATCTCACCACAAACACAAAGCACGTCAACCCAATCAACTCCACATGTTTAGTGTCCTTTGTTTAGGGCTGCACCACGCGTCATTGTTGACAGCTGAGGCTTCTATTGAGGTTTTTGAATGAAGCATTAAATGTCTGTTGTCATATTTCATTAAATCATCACCCGAAAAATAAATAAATAAAAAATCCTCAAACAAAAGCAAAGAGCGGCGAGCGAATGCAGATACATAATATGATCTTTTTTGGTCACGGTTTAAGTGATACATCCTGACGGTGTTAAAGCCGAAATAGATTCTCTATCATTGTGGTTATGTCATTTAGATTGCTACTAGACTGCCCTGTTAAAAGGTCGAGTTTAAGTAATTCTGGGGAAAGATGTCTCCGTACCAGTGTCTGTAATTGATGGCCTGGGACTGAGACTCAACTATCATGCTGCACAGCTTTCAAATGTTGGTTTTGAACTCGAATATCAAAGTAATGAATGAAGCTTCAAAGCTTAGAACTATTTGGGACAGCCCAAGTATTGCTGTAGGTCTACATGTGTGATTTCGTTTACTCATTAGTTCAGAAAATCTGTGGTAAAACTGATATTTTTGCCAATAACATGTGAAAACGTATACTTAACCCCATCCACAGAGCATATACCAAACATTAAATGCTATTTGACCACCTAGTTAATTCAACATTTTGCAGTGAGTCGAAGGGAGATCTCACATCCAAAGAGATCCAATCTTTACTGAAACTGTGCTGTACCAGGTAGAAGAATGCAACAAAGAGGACTGGTTTGGACAGACGAAAGCCATCAGTAGATGTGATTCTACCCATTTAAGTATATGGTATACTACTTTTTCTTTCCTAACAATTGTAGCTTGTTATTGCATTATATTTCTGGGTTTGGATTTTTTAAATAAAAAAATATCTTACCGATGCCAGGCTCAGCAGAGACCCAGACAGCTTCCTGTAGTCTCCTGTCGTGAGAACCAGACCAGAGGAGCAGCCATTCTTGGAGTTGAGGGTGAGAGTGATGTTTTGACTGGTGTTATCTGGGCAGATAGAGATGAGAGTTCAGAGATAACTTTTATGAGACAGATGTGAATACAGGGATCACGCTGCATGAGCATGTAGCAGAGTTACACAATGAATAAACAGTGTTTGCCAACTGCACGACTCTAAGTTTGCATCACTGCCCCGTTTTAATAATTTACTCTCTGGCTCACCTGCTGCTGAGAGTTGGTTTATAAAAACAGCTTCAAGCTCTGATTATTTTTACAAATCAAATTTATACTCATACTTGCATCAGAAAGCTGTTTCAGTTCGTCGATGTACTTAATACCGCATCTGTTTGTAGAGATTTTATTTGATTTGCTCACATTCAGAGAGTGCACGGGGGCCAGCAGGGACACATTTTTAAAAGAAGGAACAGTCCAACTCTGCAAACACATTTAACATTTAAAGAGTCTCAAAAAGTTACTGAGGCTGGAGGTCACATGGCACTTTGGTTTTTTCTGACTACCTGTATCCATGTTTATCATTCTGTTCATGCTGTATTACACGTTAATTCAAATGTAATTCTCTCTTGGGTCAAATTCCAGCTTCAGCAAGAGCAATCATATCATCATTAGCCATTATCACAGGTGTTAGATTAACTGATGTTCGCATAAAAAGAAACAGAGTTGGCTTTGCAAATATACTCTCCTGTCACTGTTTGTCATTTGACTCCATCTAATCCTGCGTTTCTTTTTTTTTGTCATTCAAATTTTTATTTGTTTTAACATAACTTTACAGACATTTCAAGTGTTACAGGTATCGCACAAATCAATAGTCTGTTCAAGAAAGCAAAAAAGGAGAAACAGATTGATAGGACGAGGAGAAAAACAGACAAAAAGAGAAAATAAAAACATCTGAAAAAAAAATAAAAACAAAATACAACATTGATGAAAACAGAACACTCATCCCACAACTCAAAGGCAGCCCCCACCCCTGGCACCCCTCATGCTTCATACATATTCAAAGCATAAATAAATACAATTACATGCAATGTAATGTAACTATCCTTCCAACCATGCCTCACACCCCCCTATGGCACATCCCCTATGTAGTTCACAAAGACTTCCCATATCTGACTAATTTTATTTGGAACATTATTAACCCTAGCAACCATCTTTTCAAAGGCAGCAGTCTCTGTCATGAGTTTTAACCACTCCACAAGCTCTGGTTTATGTGGGCTCTTCCACTTGCGTAGTATGAGCCGAGCCGCAACAACAAGACCAGTCATTGTCACCCGGACCTCTGCTTTGGTAAGGCTTGGTGGCATTAGAGCCCTATCCATTAGCAGGCATAATTGTGGGGATTCTGGTAAAGGTTGTTTAAGCCATCCTTCAAGGTTTTTCAGCACCACCTTCCAGAAGGGCAGTACCATAGGACAGTCCCATATAGCATGAAGGAATGTCCCCAACTCCTTATGACATTTCCAGCATTTACTGTCCTGAGTTAATCCCATTTTAAACAGTTTCAGTGGTGTAAAATAGTATCTATGTACAATCTTATAATGGATGAACTTACTCCTTGCATCCCTTGTAGCCCAACCTACATTTGAGATCACATCCTGCCATACATCTTCGCTGATCTCATCACCAAGATCCTTTTGCCATATTAATCGCAAGCTTTCACACATTTTTGTTTGAATATTTGACATTTTTCTATAAAACATAGAGGCTGAATGCAGAGTATGACGACAATTGAGAAATTCTTGAACCTTATTTTCTCCGGCCTCTGTCCATTCTAATCCAAAAGTAGAACTCACACTACTCCTCAACTGTAAATACTTCCAGAAATCCCCTTTGTCTGTTAGACCATATTGTTCTTTAAGGTCCTGAAATGATACAAATGACTGGTCCTTATAGAGGTCATTAACAACACGTATCCCTTTTGCCAACCATGTACCCCAAGAGCATGTCTTTTTCCCTATACATATTGAAGGGTTATTCCATATAGAAGAATAACCCTGTTTATATTGAGAAATCCCCAAGGTCTTATGTGCTCTTGCCCATGCCCATCGAGAGTGTTGTAAGATTAGGTTTCCTTCTTCTCTCTGTCTGTCCGTTTTCTTCTGTGATAATAATTCCACAATATTAAATGGAGTGGCAAGTTCCTTCTCGATCTTAACCCAACTAGGGTTTGACCCATAATCTGTCCAGTGATTTGTTAGTTTGTTCATTTCAAATGCTGTGCTATATAATTCCATATTTGGAAGAGCTAGCCCCCCAATATCTTTTGAGGCACAGAGTTTCTTCAAAGCAATTCTGGGTTTTTTCCCGTTCCATAAGAAGTCTGTTATCATACGATTATATTGTTTGAAAATACGGTCAGAGATGGTTACTGGTATCATCATAGAAATGTAGTTAAATTGTGGAGCGACTGCCATCTTTATAATATTAATTTTCCCCCACAGAGTAAGGTTTATCAATTTCCATTTGTCCAGATTCGTCTTAATTTTTTTAATTAAAGGACCTATATTAATAGAGATTATATTTTCTAGATCTGAACATAATCTAATCCCTAGATATTTCATTCCAGATGGGATAACCTTAAATTGGAATGTAGAGATTACTGATTGGTTGCACCCTCTCGATATTGGCATACCTTCAGATTTTTGCCAATTTATTTTATAGCCAGATAATTTTGAAAATGATTCAATTATTGATAAGACATTAGGGATAGACACTATAGGGTTTTTGATAAGTAATAAAATGTCGTCTGCGTACATAAAGAGTTTGTGTTCCTCCCCCCCTTGTGACACTCCTTTAATATCAATATCTGTCCTAATTGCAGTGGCCAATGGTTCAAGGAACAATGTAAAAAGTAGAGGACTAAGAGGGTCTCCTTGTTTGGTCCCGCGTTTTAGACTAAAAAAGGGCGAGGTCAGTCCATTCGTTATCACTGTTGCTCTGGGGTCTGAATAAATTATGTCCACCCATTTGATAAAACCTTCCCCAAACCCGAATATACCAAGTGTATGCCGCAAAAAGCCCCACTCCACTCTATCGAATGCCTTCTGGGCATCTAAGGAGAAGGCAGCTATTGGGGTGCTTTCATCTCGATTAAGCTGAATGAGATGTAAGAGGCGTCTAACATTATCTGAAGATGATCTTCCTTTTATGAAACCCACCTGATCCGAGTGTATCAAGTGTGGTAAAACGCTCTCTAGCCTCATAGCAAAAATCTTTGTCAGAATTTTACAATCCACATTGATCAGACTGATAGGTCTAAAGCTTCCTGGATCAGCGGGATCTTTATCTTTTTTAGCAATTAAGGAAATCAGCGCTTCATTAAATGTTTCTGGTAGTTTCCCCAATGAAAATGATTCATCATACACTGTTTTTAGGATAGGGGCCAATTTGTCCACAAACTTCTTATAATATTCTGAGGGAAAGCCATCTAGACCAGGTGACTTTCCAACCCTCATTGATGAAATGGCTTTTTTAACCTCCTCGACTGTTATGGGGCTGTCTAAAAAGTTTTTCTGATCACCTGAGATTTCTGGCAGGTTGATATTTGAGAAAAAAGTCTGATAGCTACCTACATCCGGATTGATTTCGGATTTATAGAGTTGTTCATAAAAATTTGCAAATACTTTATTAATTTCCCCTGTTTGTGTCACCAATTCGCCTTTCTCATTTTTAACAGCTGGTATAGCGTAACTAGTCTCTTTTTGATGTAATTGCCTAGCCAATAGTTTCCCTGATTTTTCTCCACTCTCGTAAAAATTACCTTTCAACCTGAATAGGGCATATTCAGCTTTTTTGTTGTATATTTCATTTATTTGAAATTTCAAATCACATACTTTTTTCAACAACGGGTCAGAGTGCTTCTCAGACAATGATTTCTCAAATTCTTTAAGCTGAGATTCAAGATCCTTTAATCGTTGTATTTGCTCTCTTTTTTTCTTGCTTGAATAGGCAATAACTTTCCCCCTTATGTAAGCCTTAGAAGCCTCCCAGACAGTCCCAAACCTATCTACTGACCCAGTGTTTTCCTGGAGGAAATTATCAAGTTCATTTTCTAATAAACTATTAAATTCTGGATCCCGTAGTAACGACACATTTAGCCTCCACCTATTTTTCCTTGCCCCATCTGATTTAATTACTAAATCTAGCTGCACTGCAGCATGATCGGTCAGTGCTATGGGTCCTATTGTACAGTCTGAGATGCTCTCTACTAGATCCTTGCCAATTAAAAAATAATCTATCCTAGAGTGAGATTTGTGATTATGGGAATAGAATGTGTATTCTCTCTGTCTCGGGTTGACAAGCCTCCATATATCAATCAATCCCAGGTCCTTCATCAAGAGTTTAATTGCCATCCTGTCTTTTGGTACATTATTAGAAAAGGTGGTTTTATCCAGGGTCCCATCCAAGACTTGATTGAAATCCCCTGCTAAAATTGTGTGCCCATCAGGTATGCACCCTATTAAATTATTTATTCCATGAAAAAAGACTGGATCTCCTATATTGGGTGCATAAATGTTACATAAATTAACCTTTTTCCCATCAATTTTAGCTTCCACAAGTATCATTCTTCCTTGTTCGTCCTTCTGCTCTTTTACAATGAGAAAATTTAACTTTTTGTGAACTAGAATGGCCACACCATGCTTTTTACTTGTATATGAACTGTGATATATCTGACCAACCCAGTCTCTTTTCAATTTGGCAGCCTCTGAATCAGTCAAGTGGGTCTCCTGTAAAAAAGCTATATGAGTTTGTTTGGACTTAAGGTATGATAAACATTTTTTTCTTTTCACTGGATTTTGTAGCCCGTTTACATTCCAGGATATTAACCTCACACAATTAGCCATAATTTAATAGATACCTTGTATATGGACCATACTGAAATGATAACTCACACAGAGGATGGTGAAGAATGAAAGGAAAGAAGAAGGAAAAAAAAGGAGAGAGTGCCACCCCGCTGCCTATCACAACCCAAGTTAACACGCAGAAAACCATACATAAAACCCCTTCGGAACATAGAACACTAAACAAAACCCCATATAGAACAGGGTACCCGCCCCTCCCTTCTCTCACACTATTGAGAGACCCACCGCAAACTCGGTCCATGAATCACACTCAGATGGTCCCCATTAGAAGCCCCCCCGCCCCCACCACCCCTCAAAACGTCACCTGTGTCTCATTTTACAATATGCCGCACACGTACTGTATGTAGTACGCACATAATGTGCACAGACCAAACAGCGGTATTTGAAATGTTGTTTGCATAGCTCGGGATCGTAACCCAAACAAAGAAAAACAAATAAACAAACAAAAAAACAAACAGCGTGGGCCTCTCCGTTGCATTGTTCCGACATTGCTGGCTCTGAATAGACAAAAGTAAATTATGACACTCCGCGTCACTTTTGATTTAAAATACAAACATAAAGAGAACCACTTAGGTCATTACACATTTTCGAGCCGCTATACTATAGACCAACCAGTTGGACGGAGTCCCATACTCACTGCGTTTTAAACGTGTTCAGAGATCAGGTTAAAAAATAATTAAACTAAAAGTCGTGTCCTGTGCACATTGAGCCATGCAATCCGGATCCTTATACCGTGTATTGGTCAAACTGTCAGTCCGCCGGGATAAAGTTCAAGCCTCCTCTACTGCTCTCAGACGCTCCGTCTCCTCCTTGTTGATAAAGTCCATTGCCTCTCTGTGATCAGTAAACTTCATCCTTTTCCCCCTCCATGTAAAGCGTAATTCGGCCGGGTATGCAAGAGTGAAGCGCACATCCAGATTGTGCAGCCGGTTCCTGGCATCTGTGAACTTTCTCCTCTTCTCCGCCGTCTCTTTGGTCATGTCAGGAAAAAATGACAGCTTGCAGCCCCCCCAGATCACGCTTTCCTTTTTCCTGTATTTCTCCCTTGCAGCAGACAGCACCCGTTCCCTCTCTAAGAAACTTAGAAACCGCATGATGATGGGTCTGGGCGGCCGGTCTTCTTCGGGCATTGGTACTGGGGCACGATGCACTCGCTGCAGCTGTGATCCGTCCAATTCAATATCCAGGGTCTCAGAGATTATTTTCTTCACACAGTCTGTCATGTTTCTACCTTCAAGCTTTTCCTTCAGACCAACGAGCCGCAAATTTTGGCGTCTGTCCCTGTTGGCAGCGTCTTCAACGGCCTGGTGTAGTTCCTCACACTTTTTAGCACTTTTATCCGCTGTTCGGCGAAGCTGGTGGTTCTCATCCTCTAGCACAGAGATGCGACTTTCTGCTTCATCCAACCGGGTCAGTATTCCGTTGACATCGGTTCTCAAACCGGCACTGGCTTCCTTAACATTCGTCATGTCTGCCTGCAAAGCCGCCAAGAGCTTCCCGACTTGTCCCATCTCTTCTGTGGCTTTCTCTAGGGACTGTTGCATGGCAGCCAAGACACCTCCGCCGTTGAACTCTGCTTTACCGGTTCCCGTCATGGTGCCCGCGTCGTATGTTAGCTTAGCGCTCGCCCCGCTAGCTAGCGGGATATTGGTGCCGTATTTTGTTGTTCTGGTTTCCATAAAACACGTTTTACAAGAGCTCCCAGCGTAGTTAAAGTGTTAGACTATCGCTTTACTGAGACTTAGAGCACGACCACTCAGATTCAACTAGCGAATTTGGGGTAAATTGGTGGGTTAATCGGGACGTCTCCAACTAGGCGACCATTTTGTTCGGTGACGTCACGTGACCCCCTAATCCTGCGTTTCTGTAAATTTCTCTTCGGAACTCTAACCCCAGGCCGCAAATCTTCCTAAGTGAGATTAAATGAGTTAAAGCATTCAGTTCATGGTAATACAGGAGCTGTCCAACATGTCAGTCTGATTACATCACAAACCAGCAACTGAGCTAACCTACTAAGAAGAGATCACAGGCCAAGAGCCTGCTGGGTGAGAGGAAAAAATATCACAGTGTCAGCGAGTTTTACCGTTCTCTGCTAAGGCCGGGAAGGCAAATTCAAAGCCAGCCTGCTCCCACTGAGGCGAGTGAGTCTTCTTTCTGCCCTTCCTCCTCTGGAAGTGACGTGCAAGGAAGAGAAGTGAGACAGCACCGAAGGCAGTGGCTGCCACCAGCTTCTTGGTGCCTGTGCTGACACTCACCTGGAGGACAAGTGGAGGGAGAAAAAGTTTGATTTGAAATGTTTATGCATCTTAAAAAGAAGCCTGAGCAGCAACTTGGTTTCTTCTCTGTTTGGTCAGTTTGGAGCAGGCCCAAAAAAAAAAAAGGAAGAAAAAAAGAAAATCTGATCAAACTAATGCTCATGCTCTGTATTTTAACATCTTTTGATTAAATTATCACATCCCTTTTTCTGACTGAGGGAGTCAGACAGAAGTTTTACATTTCAATTTCACTGAAGAAAAAAACAGATAAAAATGATGATGTGATTTTTGCCAAAAATGTCACCATGGGTGTTGACATTTCTTACAGTTGTAAAAACCTTTGTAAAAGTAGTTTTACAGAGGGGCTCCCATAAGGGCTCAGAGAGGAAAGAAAAAGTTTTAACAGAACAAATTTTATTAGAGCTGTGTAATCTTAAATCATCCATCTTAGCTCACTACAAATTAGTTTTCTCAACATTCAGATGTGCATAAACTACAGGTTAGGATCATTTTTAAAGTACAAAAATGTAAAATTATTGGATATCTTATTGGTATCGGCCATGAGAAGCAGGTATCTATAGGTTATCAGTATCAGCTGAAAAAAATACATATCGTGCATCCCTAATAATGACCAGCATGAAGGTTGGGAAAAAGAACAGGAGGGACTACATCATGCACAACACAGAATACATGTCCTGTCTGATGGGAGTTCATCTGAGGATGGATCACTCAAAATATTCTGGATAGCGATGATGTAACAAACAGAGCTGAGAATCAGCTACCAGCCTGTCATTTAGATTTCAAAGAATCCATTTCAGATAGCGTGCATGGCTGGGGGGGGGGGGCTATAGATAGAAACACTGAATGATGAGGGAGATTATCTACACAGACACACTGCTGCACATTCCCTACAACTGACGATTACATAAACACTGATTTAGGAGTGATGACAACAGCCATAATATTGACTTTTTTGAAAATGGACTGGGATGATTGAATGGTGTTACAGGCCTGCAGTGTTTCCATGCCGTTCACGTTCCTGCTATTCACACATGTCAGGTCATGCTCCTACCAGATTCCAGATCTGCTACGTGACTCTGGCCACACACTGTCCTCATGCACTACTCATAAACACTGTAACATGAGGGTCCCTAAGAGAAAATATTGGAGACTATCCAGCAAAGGAAAAGATAAACACCAACAAACAAAATGTTTACAACTAAAAGTGGAAACATTACAGGAACTGAGGAGTTTTAGTGCACTTCTTTTTGTGCTTATTATGTATACTTGCTAAGTATAAACAGCATTTGCTTTACATTTTAATGAAAAACTGACATTTATGTCCATTTATAATAAAAGGTCTCAGATTTTGGACTGTGTTTTATAATTTCAGATAGCAATTTTGAAATTTGCACTTTCAGAAAGATCACATTCAACATTGTTATTTTTTTGAGAACAAAAGTTTTAAATGAGCTTTAACTTTTGTGGATTTTACAAACAGCTCTTCCAGTTTGGTTAAATATCCATAAAGACACATTACTACTCAAGTATGATACTGAAGTTTTATTACAACAGTATTCAAACTGTGCAGTCAATATTCATGCTCATGGAAAGCCAGATGCTGACTTTTGGCTGTCCTCTATGCCCATATCAAATGAACCCTTTTACACATTCTAATCAGCAACAGTATCAAGCTCAGCTGCTGGCCAGTATCTTTCCATCATACAAAGGTGTTAGCTGCACTGCTCAAACATGTAGTAGTACTGTACATGTAAACAGACACAGCCACAGACCTTCCTAACCAGCTTAGAGGGAGCACAGTGAATGGAGTTGTGCCAAATTCAGTCACATCTGACCTTCAGACAACTCACTCTGCCACATGCAGATGCATTTCTGATAACACCGCGATTAATGAAGTACAACAAGGAAAAAACAAACGTATTGTGTAACATAACTGGTTAAAAGAAGGTCAGTAAAACTTTTGAATACTTGTAGCACCGGAAAGTTTGGTTGAGCAGGTCTCCATGTTTGTATATCCTGTTTACCAGCAGAAACAGCATGCACATGAGGACGTAAAGGAGCACATAATGAAGGGGGTGAGGGGTTACATTTTCCACAATGCAAGCTAACTAATAACCAAAGGTATATCCAATAATCTAGCTATTTGTGAGGTCACGTTACTTGTGTTTACGTCCCCTGATTCACACTTAACTGGATAATGACAACTATGAGACAAGTCTAGATATTGTTTGACATTTAAGAATTAAATGTAGTAGGGCTTTAATTTGTATAGTTTACAGTAATTTCTGAGCGAGAACTGATATATAAAATATGGAAATCATTCTCCTGAAAACATTTGAATTGTTGTTGTTACACCTAAAATTAGACATCAGTCAAGCTGGAGACAGTGTGGATCTTTTGATGCAGATCACTCACATATTTTTGCCAGAACGTAACTGTGTTTCGGGAAGTCCCTCCAAGTTTATTGTTACTTTATCTCTGTATTTCTTCTAAAGGAGATGTAAGGAACTGCTAGATATTTGCTTAAAATATTATCAATTGCTAGTAAAAAAAGCCATTTGTAGGAACAGCAACCCGTATTTTAGTCCAGCTATTTGTTCATGCCAACGATAGGGCCAAACATGTCAAATTGAAACAGAAACACAGTCAATGTTTGCAAAACAGTTGAGAAAACGGGAAAGAACCTGAAAGTGCAACTGCACCCTCAACAACCTTCCCTCTCATAAATCCCAATAACAAAACTGTTGACCAACTCCTACCACTTTCAAACACACCCTCACCTGTGCCAGGGAGCCGTACACGGACAGCGGTAGGTCAACCATGCGCAGGGCAGCGGCCTTGACAGACAGCTGGGAGCTTGTGAGGGTCTCATGTGTCATTGTGGCGATCTATCCATGACTTGGCAACTCTCTTATCCTCATCACCATTCTGCTGGAGCTGAAGGGGATGACAGGAGCGAGTGACATGCAAGGATTTAACCTGGGCGGCTTAGAAGGGATATAATGACGATATTACATAAAGCCTCTGACATACTGTATGTGCAACTGCTTAACCTATGTAGAGGTTGGCTGATCAGCCACTTAGATATTGTTTAAAATATATTATAAATGAATAAATAAATGTTCTAATTATATAAAATGTTTCATCAACTTCCCCAATTATTAATTGCATTAAAACTATCGTGAAAGACCGAAGACAGTCTGTCAAATGCATGAGTCATGCACAAATCATCAACACACCCAGCAAAGATATGAAGTGCAAAGGTACTTCAAACTGTACCTTACAATATACCTGCCTGAACAGAATGGCTGTCTGGCCACATAAGGATATTAGAGGCTTTATCTTTGTGCAAACACAGTATTGCTTTCTCTAAACACAGTCACGCACTATAGGAGGGAGCACATCTTCTAAGCTGCTAAATATCCACCTTACAAGACAACATGCAACATCCAATTAAGTTTGCACAAGACACTCATGTGGCTCATCACATGGATGATTATTCCATGTTAAGCCAGGTCACAACCTGACAAAATGTTGATTCTATGTCTCAAAAGAAATCAAACTCAGACGGTAAATATTTACAATATTATGAGGTAATATTACAAATTCAGAAATAGTTTATTGATATATTTCCATATAAACAAGCCATCCTGGAGGAGAATAAGGTCCCAGAACACTGTTTGATGCTAGAAAAGGAAGCTTCTTAGAAGGGTCCTGCTTATATACACAAAGTTCCCCTTAAGTAATGTTACAGTTTTTGTGATTTATGTTATATACTGATTTATTTCAAGTTTCCATTTTGTTAAGAGGACAATATGTAGTTTTGGAGAAGAAATTCAAACATAACACAAGGCTGATATAAACCAAATATAAACATGTAAGTAAGACAGTATCAAATCGTGTTGTCCTTTGTTTATTGAATTTATTCAGTCCTTAAAATGAAGAGAGATTGTTTATTTAGTTTGTTAGGGCTTCAAAAAAAAATATCAGTCAATGAAGATCTTTCTCTTCTGATTAAAATGTTTTCCCCAAAACTACATATTGCACTTTTAACATAAATGACATATTACATCTAAACAGTAGGTCTGCATTGGAATTTGTAGAAGCAGACAGACTGCCTTAAAACATGGATATGCTACTGACAAGTAAACAATAAGAAATCATTCATTTTATCCTTTCCTGAATTTCTGCATTAAACCAATAACAATTCAGAACATCAAGATTTAAAACAACAGACGTGTCTAACTTGCAAAAGACATTATTTGCAGAGTGCATTAAGTATTGAGCACCAATGTTACCCCACTTCTCTACTGTACATTTATTTCCCTTATTCAATTTGGGGGAAATTATTCCTATGTTTCTTGTGCCTTCTTTTAAGTCAACTTGTAAGTTATGGCATTGTATTTTACATCAATATTCTATTACAACTGATAATATTTTCCCCAGTGTGTATTAAATGTTGTTGTAATACTTCTATACGCCTTATGTGACACACTGAATTTGCCTCTCTGGTGTACAATAAACTTGCATTGTCTTGTCACAACAGAGAGTGAAACATCCAAAGTTTTAGCTTTCATTCACTAGCACAATGCCAAAACATCTTATAGTAAATTAGCTGTTTGTTTCAAGGATTTCAGCGGGTTTTTCTCGGGGAGAAAAATACTGACATGAATAAAAGCAGCATCCCAGCTCTGAGAGTCTGTCAGGTTTGTAATATTAGCACATGGATTGAAAATGATAGCACTCAACTGTTACTGGCCCGGCTGAACAGCTAACAGCTAACTTACCTAACGAGGCTAATAACGGTTAGCAGTGTTAGCTTAATTTGCCACAGCGGCTTGAATTAAACAGTCTAACAAATGAACTCACCAATTCTGCTGAGTGTTTTGTAACTGAAAATGACACGCAGGTAGTAAAGCTGATATCACCGGTACATTTAAAGGGTTCCTCCACAGCCTCTCCTCCCGGCAGGTCCTCCGCTCCTCCCGCTGACCTCAGCTGCTGCCGAGTGAAGGACTCGAGCGGCGGTACGCGCCCACCCAGCGTGGCTTTCAAAATAAAAGCATGCTCCCTGTCAGCTTTGTGGAGCTTCCGCGCCCCCACTCGGCTTTCTCGGGTATTACAGTGGAGGCTTTTATCACAGAGGTGATATAATAAACATGCAGAAACAGCATCCATTTAGATTTTGCCCTTCTTTTTTTTTAAATGTCATCATTTTAACTAATCATCTGATATCTTTGACTTCCCATGACATAATTCTTACTTACAAGCCAATCTTTTGATTTGTTATCTCATAAAAATGACTAAGTAATATTTATTTTGACCTACTAAGACAACATTTTGACTTATTGTGCCTTGATTTTGTCTTAGAAAGTAAAAAAAAAAACATGCTTTGCTATTTTTGACTTACATACATTTACCAGTATTTTTTGGTTACCATTCTTGTCACCATTTTATTATTTTACAAGAAGCATTGTTCATTGTAAAAGCATTTATCGTTTTTAAGGTTAATATTATTGCCCCTATGTCTCATGTGTGTTTTCCTCCTGTTTACTTACGAACAAGGTCATCAAAATAGTTTTAAATACTTTTAAAATGGGAAGAGGAAGGGATTAACATCAATCCAAAAACTGAAGCATATTTTGTCCTAGAATGACTTTGCCTGTCCAACATTTTGATATTAGAAGTTTGTTACTGTTTCTTCCTGTTGGGCAGCTTGTCACAAAATGCTTGCACATCACGCTAGATGGCGCTTGGGACGGGTTTACTGCATACTGCCTTACTATTTTCATCACCAGATGACCTTTTTTTCACTTCTTCTCCCATCCCTATTATCTTTAATTTAGGAAATAACTATTTAACAGAAGCTATTAGACTACTTTTTTATATCAGTCACATTACTATTGGGTACATCTGCTAACATTGTTGTCACAGATTTACTATTTTTTAAAGACAACCTAATAAATGTTTACTAATATTGCCAATAATATTGCTCATAGTGATAACACACAATTACGTTTTTGTAAAAGTATAAGGGGCATACACGTATAAACGTAATGTAATGTTTACAGTAGGATGGGGAGGGTTTATGGGTTTTTCTTTTTAACCGGAAAAGGGGCGGAGACAGCTGTAACGTTAGCAACCACGCTGAGGGACAGGAGCGGTTACCGTTAATGTGAAGGATTGCCCTTTGAAATATGTAAATACAGACTGAACCCGTGTCTTACACATCAAATACAACTGGATCTACCTGAGAGCCGTCGTTTCTCTTCATCGTGCAGGTAAGGATCGAGGCTGGCGTTATTCTTTGGATGCTAGCTAGCTGCTGCTGACTCCGGTGGATAGTCACTGTGGGATCGTCGGTGATCATGTAATACAGGGACGTTAGCTGGCTAACATTAGCTAGCTAGCATGCTACCAGCGAGATGGTTATCAATAGCGAACCATCTCTGCTCTAACATTATTTAATGTGGCTTAATCTATCCACCGCTTGCTTGTTACGCCATTACATGTTTTATAGCGAGCTCGCAAAGCTGAAGATCAATCTGATGACTAATTATTGGCGACAGGCTAATGCTAACAGCGAAAGGTTGCTAGTCAGCCCATGACGCTGTCAACGCCTCGCCTGGGTTTGACAGCTCACTTTGAGCAGTGGACAAGGCCAAAGCCTCGCACATCTGTAACTTACGCTGTCTTTATCTTCAGAAGTCTTAACTGGCTCAACTTAAGCTGAAAACCTGGCTGAAACAAATTGGCAGTTAGCTAGTGTGTTAAAAATGTCGCACTCTGTACCTAGCTAACATTAGCTGCCAGGTAATGTTACGTTTTCAACATGATGGCTGATTTTACTCTTCTGTGGAGGCTCTAATTGTTAAACTGTGCTATTAAGCCACTTAGGGTTGCTATTTGTGTAGTCTTGCAGCGTTAATGCACCATTGTTTATCGTCCAAGTTGACTAAGCTATAGGATAAAACAGAATCTGGCAACATCGGGTTCATGTGCACCGCCTGGTTCAAGTCAACGCCCCACCCTGACTGTACCTCCTCTTTGTGCAGAATTAAACCTCCTGGATAATAATTATGGTGGCTGTGGAGACAGTTTTAGGGTGAGGATGCTTTGTGATGGTGACAGAATGAGGAGAGAGATTTCTTCTTCACCAGCTATGCGTAATCGCCTGGAGGCTTGGCAGTGAAACCACCGGCTGAATCGATGTTCCTGGTGCTTACTATGAGTTGTAATAGTGACTGTGCACTATTGGAAGCACAGTGAATGTATTTATTTGATTTTATGAACTGAGTTTCTCAAAGTTCGGGGCATTATAGGAGCCTGTGTGAAAAAGAAAGAAGCTCTAGTGGATGTAAACCAGTTTGATTATCAAACAGACTCGTAGATAGCATTGATTACGTGAGGAAACAGGTATATGGACTTCATGAGGATCAGCTTCTTCCTGTGTTCATGCTGATCTCCCACTTGACGTGTTCATAGGACACATGTTGTGTATGCCAGCAAGCAGCAGCATATGTGAACCCCTGAATCAACACGAATAATCACTTTATCAACCGCGAATGTGCTAAATATAAGGTGACGTGATGTCTTCTGTGCTTTTCCGCATACATTGTCATACATGTTTGTTGGCCAAAGCTGTGCATCTCAGGTCTGAAGAAGCAAGAGGTTTTCACCATGCTGGTGTGGTTTAAATCCGCTGAATCACGTACAGCACAGGAGAGCGCTGCTGACATCACACCACTGACACTTGGAAACTCCTCGAAAACCCAAATGTCAATGTGCGATGGCCTCACTTTAGCCTTGCCACAGGCAAAGTGGTCACACATTCATGGATGTGGATACTTGTGGATGCAGACATTTCAAGATCACAACTTTTAGGCACGAAGAGGCCTTTTCAACCGGAGTAAGTCGTTATGATCAAACTGGCACACATTTAGACAGCATAGATAAAGACTGAAATACCAACATCTGTATTACCTCCTGGAATGCATTTGCTGCTTGATAAATGGGTCATCAATACATGTATAGCTGATCAAAGCTTGGCCAGCTCTGGAAGTGAGAGTCGGTTGCAGAGCGAGACCTTCTGGAGGAACAAACCCCCAGAGTCACATCAGATTCTGCGCTGACTCAGAGCCATTGACCGACAGAAAGACATTTTAGAGATTATTTTGAAACTTTTGGGATTGAAAAGTGATTCATCTTCTCTCTGGTTTGTCAACCGGACTATACACGTAATCCGTGGAGGTGACCGTCATTGTCATGTGTTTATGTGCTGTAATTTTAATGGAGGGGAAATGTATGTTTCTACATGAACGACACTACAGAGAGGAGAGGGGAAAAGAAGAGAGATAACAGGAGGCGCGTGTGGGTGCTGAGTTTAGTGATCGACCTGAATTCAAACACACAGATACACACCATCAGTGCCTGCCATTGCTCGCTAGCTTATGGCTAATGTACTGTAAAGTAATCTGGATGGGGTGAATAAATGCTTCACTGGTGGTGAACACCATTCAACAGCCACCATCGCTGGTGAAAGTCTATCTGAAGCGACTCAGGCACAAATCATCAAGGACGAGGTCACCAAATGTTTTAGTTTTATTCACGTTATGTTAAGTTGCATTCAAGGACTTTATAGCAACGGGCTACAAAGTGAAACACACCATTACCTTGACTAAACTTTCTGTAAATTTCTCTAGGTTTGAGCATTGTTGTAAACATTTGGGATAATGTACACCACTAAACAAAATATACAACAAAGGTCTAGTCGTTTTTTACACATTTTAATGCAAAATTCCTACATATTATATCTTTAAGATACGTGCTTTCTGCTCACATTCAGATAGTAGTTTAGCTACAAGCGAATCCACTGCTCCTCTAAAGGCTACTTGAGGCAGTTCATGAGCTTCTGTCCGTTTGAGGAGGAGGCTGGGACTGCGGCATCCTCAAGCCTGATAATAGAAATCCCCTGTGGTTTCCTGTCGTCCCTCTGTACAGGGCTTGTATGTCTTGTCCAGCTTCCTCTTTTCATACACACTGGAAAGTAGAACAGCAGAAGTCTATCTTAATGGTATAAAGGAATTTATAACAGGTTGGTTGGTTTGTCAGCAGGATTACACGAAACTACTGAACAGATTTCCAGAAAACTTGGATGGAGGATGGGTCTCAGCACAGAATAGATCCCATTAACTTTTGGTGTAGATCAGGATGTTTTTTTGTCAATTTCTCAGGGAATAATGCACTGATCTGGATGGAAAAAATCAGGTGAATTTCACGTGCTGGGATCTATAAGTGAGTACAATTTGATGCCGATCCAAATAAAAGTCAGGACCTAGCAGATTTAAATATATTTTATCTGATATTGGACTAGGCTTGATTGAATTAAAGGGGGCTGTTGGAGGTATGCACTACTTATAAAAGTATAATTGGCTTCTTGACTTCACATTCCCACCATTCATATGTATTGACTGAGTGTTGATTGCTGACCTGGTATTGGTAACCATAATTTTAAGTCCACTGAATAACTATAATGTAACTTTGTTGATGTTGCACCTGCACACATGGCAGACGGTGATCAGACACTTGGATAAGGTGTTTGGATTCAGTAATGCAGTTTCTGCCTAGGCCTTCTCAAAGCTGGGATAAGGCCTTATCCAGGCTTCTGAACCCAGGATATGATGTTTACATGCACAACTTAAGCACAGTCCACCAAAACATGTACATAATCAGGATACTTGCCATGTAAACACAATCAGTGTTACTTCCTCATTTCTCCTTCACCTCTGCGTCCTTCATGTTGCCTCTGCAGCTACAGGTCCCCCACTGCCGCAGAGGCATCATCCATTCATGCACAATGACCCATGTTTGCCAGCCTTTCTCAGACTGGGCCATCCCTTTAGATCCTGCTCTCATAGGAAAGGGAATAAAATCAGCAGACTTCACATGAGGACAGACAGGTTTATAGATTCACTGGTTGAGCTTTGGTGATTAGCAGAATTGAATCATTGGGGCAGTGTTTGTTTGCGGAAGATTTGTTGTAACTTGTTCATCGGCTCTGTTTCTTTCTGCATCATCAGCACTCAAATCAGTTATGGTGGCGGCATTCAGACGGTGCTTGTTCCACATGAGTTGTTGCCGTGGTGTGATGTGCTTCTTGGGTGTGCCGGTGGCTGATAATAAGGGGAATTTGCCAGTCATGCAGGCATGGAAAAACTTTAGGTTGTGTGATGGTGACTCAGGTTACATCAGCCTGACTGTTTTACTTCCTCTGTGAATATATCTCCTATTTTTTTTTTTTTTATCACACTTGTGGTCGAGAAACATTCTTTTAAAACAAGAAGCATTGTTTTAGGAACTCAAGGAGTCACACAGTCAAGTTGTGAACTCATTTTGTGTTTCTTCCTCCATCCCTCTCATTCTCTCTCTGTCCCTCTCAGACCTGTAGGTGAGTGATGCCGCCGGCGTCCAGCTGTGACTGCCCCCACCTGGACTGTGTGGGGGAGATCACTAAGGAGGAACTCATTCAGAAATCGCATGTAAGTGACCCTCCATCACGACCCTGTCAACTGCCCTACTCATAACAAGCCACTCTTAAAGGAAACATTCACCCAAAAAAGAAAATTCAGTCATTATCTATGGACCCCCATGCTAATGGAAAGTTGGATGAAGTTTTAGAGTCCATCAAACTTTTCTGGAGCTTCACAGCGAAACAGTTTTGCGGCATTCTCCTAAAATACTGAAGTAGATGGGGATCTGTTTTAAAATGTAAATAAACAACAACAAAAAAAACCCAAAACATTATACTTTTTTGTTTAGTTTCTGTCTGCAGCTGTAGCAAACACTGTCACTACTGCTAGCTACAGGTGCTAGGAAGTTCATTGGCTCGTAATCTACAAGTGTTAATCTCAGCAAAAATGTAAATAGATAAATCATTTAATATTAGGTCAATCCTTCCATCAATTTTATACCACTTATTAGGCTGCATTAATTAATTTGAATAATTTGTATTTATATTAAATCACATTCTATGAGGTATTAAAAGAGTTTTAAAAGTCCTAAAATTGGTCAACTTGGCAAAAACTTTCAATAACATGTTTTCTATATTCTCGCTGTTGTCCTGCTGATTCATTTTACAACATGTGACTTTAACCTGAGCGTCTGTTTGTTTTTGTAGGGCCAGTGCCAAGACTGTAAAGTTGGAGGACCAAATTTGTGGGCGTGTTTAGAGGTAAGACGGTGCTCACAGCCAAAAACAAAAACAAAACAAACAATGTCTCTGATATTTTATGTGACAACTGTGATCCCTATTTTGTTTTTTAACACCCTGGTGTCAACATCTTCTGTTTGTTTTTCTCTCTAGAATGGCTGCGCGTATGTAGGCTGTGGAGAATCCCACACTGACCACAGCACTGTGCACTCACAGGTGAGAGATCTCAGACCTGACTGAAGCCTTTCAGCTGGGAATATTAATTAATACATAAGAAAGAGAGAAAAAGGGATGAAATCTGGAAAGTTTGACTGTGAGGTTGGATTTAAAAAAAGAGGTAACAGAAATAGGAGCTGGTAGAGAAGCAGAGGAGGCACAGATGAAAGGACAGGACTGGAATACCACTTTGGAGTCCCAGGAGGCATGACTTGGAATAAAACTGCGTCCAGCCCTGCTTTATTTTTAACATTTTTCTCTAAGAGCCAGCACGTGCATCTTGTAGCTTTTTGAAGTGCAAGAATTGTTAAAAGACATCAAGCCAGCTCTGTCTTCCTACACCTCCACGTACAGTGCAATTTCAGCAGCGGATCATCCATTATTAATTGCCATTCCTCTGGGAAGTGGGGGAGAATCAGTAATACTGTCAGTTCCATGGTTACAGTATCTGCCCCTCCTGCCTGCTCTAAAGCTTTACTCAGCCTCTGCTGTTCGCAGTGTTGACTAAGGCTTTTCTTCCAGCACGCCAGGGCCAAGTGGGGTTAGAAGACTAGGAGGAAGAATATGAGAGCAAACATGTAATTTGCTTGGCCTATTAGTATCCGCATAGCTGATCTAACCATTGTCCAGAAAGGGCCTGTTCAAGAGCAAACCTCTTTAGAAGTAGAGCCCTCCACACAGATGAAAGACAGAGAGTGGGCTGGAAGGGAGATGTAATATTAGCTGACTGATTTGAAATGATATCATCATGGATTTTATATCTATCCGCTTATCCAGGACATCTGTCTGTGCAGCACACCAGCCGCCTTTTGTGTTTGTTGAGCAGAAGCCATCTTTAAATCTTTTAAGAAAGAAGGCCATGCTTAATTAGTGCTTTGGAGGCCCCGAGGGGGGGAAACGTTTTAATCTTTTGACTCTGCAGTGAGAAACTCTGCTTCTGGATCAGCTCACATGCACTGTCGTAGGTTACTACACTAAGAGTAAATATGAGTGACTGTTTTGAAGTTAGAAGTTGCAGCTAGATCAGCTAATTTCAGAAGCTCGACTTCTCCATTTGCTTTTGAAAACCAAATGAGACATGTAATTAGTATTTACATACAGATCATATTTCAAACATCATTATGCAGCAGAGCGGACTTCTGAAGCAGCTTCAGCCAATGGTAAACTTTGGAAATCCTTCTTCATATTGCAGATAGAGGAATGTTACCACATCCTTAAAGCTGCTTTTAGGCGACCAGTTCTTGTCTTTAAATAGCAGATTTGCTGATCAGTTCTTGAGCAGTTTTGTGTGTCCGTCCAAATCCACTGACAGACTCACCCTGACAGTAATAGTGGCCGTTCGCATTTCTCAAATCAGAAGCACGATCTAAGCAAGTTTGCGAATGCAATTGACAACACCTGGCCCAACTGGCACAAATGTGCACCCCCAGTGAACATACTCAACGTGGGCTCTTAGGCACAGGTGGAGGTAACAAATCTTTCTGAAATAAGGTCTCATGATCTCTGTGTTCACGTACATGTGTGGACCATATTAATGCCCTTGTTCCTTTCCCTTATTGATTTTGGTCAGTAATGTCTTGAATGCTGATGGCTGGAGAGGAGACTTGATATGGTTTTGGAGGCAAAACCAGACCCAACATGCCTTTCATCAGAAGGTGACACGCTGAAGCAGGCGTTGAGTGAAAGTTGGTGCTGCAACAACATAAAAGTTTTGCACTGCGGTGCATTATTTTGGACAAGTATTTGTGAGCACAGTATAAGTTGCTGACACGCTCGGACAGGTTTTATATCGTCTTCATCTCCCAAGTTTTATTCTCCGTGTGAGTGTGTGCAGAAGGAGCACTAAAGATTTGTTTTGCTTGAATACAATGTTTTTTTTTAAGGTATGATGTTGAACCCTATGAACTGTAGACCAGAAGTAAATTAACATAATAAATTATCCATACGAGAGCTACTAAACATTATGTGGGCTGGTTTAAAAACACCCTCTAAGCTCTATAAATCCAGCTTGTTATTAATGCCCTACCTGGTATACTTTTCTTCATAAATTATTTAAGCTGGGGAATTTCATGGCCGCGCTCAGTCTGGTGTGTCCCCTCTGCCAGCTCTGCTCTGCCCCGCTGTGTGAAGGCTAATGCAGCCCTGATGAATAATGCAAAGTCTGCTGGTCGGCTGCCGCTCACGTTCAGTCTCCTGTCGACCTGCCAGGCTGCTGGTGTTTGTCAGAGCAGCAGTGGGTCAGCAGAACTCGGCCATGTTTCAACAGCAGCAAAAATCTGCTCTGCTGCAACACTCACCTCTACCTAAAGCTGAGACGTTCAGCTCAGAGCCACTGTCCACCATGTTGTATATAAAATGTTAAACACAGTAGTGGTTTTTTTTGTATGTTTTGTCTTAATATTTAGGAGGATAAGGAGGTTGATTTTGTTTACTTGCAAGACATCTCATAGAGTAAGTGAGTACTAGTGATCAATGACCACTTGAGAATATACTTTAAAGTAAAATGAAAACATTAATTTTCAAGCACAAATGCAAAAACTAATGTAGTTCCAGCTTCTCCATTGTGTGTATTTGGAGCTTTTTTTTGTCTTATGTGACAATAAACTGAATATCTTTGGGGTTTGGACATTTGGTGTGACAAAAGTAGGGCTGCAACTACCGATTTAACGAGATTATTTTCATGATTAATGGATTAATTTAGTCTATAAAATGACACAAAAAGGTGTAAAAATGCTCTCTACTTCATATGCTCATTAATTTCCCAGAGCCCAAAGTGAAGACTTTAGATTGCTTCATTTGTCCAACCAACAGTCTAAAAACCTTCAGACTCTTCATTCACAGTCATAAATAACAAAAGGTGCAAATTCTTACATAGAAGTAACTTTAACTGGCAAATGTTTGACATTTTTGCTTAAAATGACTGAAATGATGAATCGATTATCAAAATAGATGGTGATTAATTTTCTTTGAACTAACTAATTGAGCGATCGATAATAAAAAAGCCACTTGAAAATGTATGCACCTGGTGTATGTAATTGTAGATTAACATTTTTTACCTTAAAAGGGAACTGCAATAGTTGGAAAAACAAATGTACGGAAAATGCTGATAGACTGATCACCATGTGATTCATTAGCCCTGAAACGGGACCCTGTTACTTTCCAGCTGCATCCCGGACACCTGTATGCAACTTAACAGATTCTTTATTGCACAAGTAGCCAGTGTTTATACTGTATATGACAAGCAACTTGGCAACTTAAAGCACATGTCAGGAAAATAACATTTGTTTATATTTGTATTCTTTTTTAGTTCTGAATGACACTGACAGTCAAACTATATAATAATAGAAAGTCCCATGGCATTCGTTCTCTGTATTTATTTGTTTAAGCCATATAACATCCATACAGGGTGAACAACATACAGGTTAAATAATACTCACAATATCTATATCTATTTTTTTAACCCACTTGTATAACGTCAGTACTCAGGTTGGGTCAATTCGCAAATTCAGGTATTGTAATTTATTAGGAAGGAGAAAAAAAAAGGGTTTGGAACATCTCTATATTGTATAACATAGGTTTTCATTTTATCATCAATATACACCAGACCATATACTGTAGATTGGTAGTAGTGGGACAGAAAGCGGTAGCATGTGACATTATCTTGGCTGTAATCTTACATGATGCTTGATAGAAATTGTCTTGTTCTGTTGCACTGTAAGTTGTGCCAGGCTCTTCCATAAAAGTTCAGTGTGTGCACCATAGATTAGACCAATTGGACAGGCCTTGCTGCCAGCAGGCACACTTACATTTGTTATATAAGAGCGGAAGCAACCTGCTGATTGTCTAAAGAAATGTTGGTAGATTGTGTTGAAGATAAAGAATCATCTCATTGATAAAAAGTGAGATAAGATGTGCTTCATCCGTCTTGTTTCATTTTGCTTAGACAGTCTGACGTGTCTATTCACAAAATGACTTTTTTCTTTAATAACTTTGTGTGTAGGAGACGAGACACAACCTCACAGTGAACCTGACCACGCTTCGAGTGTGGTGCTACGCCTGCGGCAAGGAGGTTTTCCTGGAGCGTAAACTAGGTCCTCACTCTCCTCACGCCAACACCAAACCCCTCCCCTCTCCACAGAATGCTTGTCAGGTAAGAACCAGGTCCACTCAAACCCATGTCATCACTGTCTTTACATCTTACAGCTATGGTTTAGTCATAAACCAGGTGGGATGTAGAGTATGAATTAAATGCAGTATGTATCTTTTCTTTTTGTAAGCCAGTGTTGTTTGAATAGACGGGTTTACTGCATAATCACTTGGTTACATAACTATGTGCTCTCGTGTGCGATAACAATTCCCCCCAGTCAATCCTGAGTAACAGTCGAACTGTCGAATTGTATACTGTTATTCATTTACTAGATAAGAGTTTGATAATGGGGTCTGTGTGTTCTGTGCTGTTGCTCCAGGATAACAGCAGGGCCCCTGGGAGCCCGACCTCTCTGAGAGTGCCCCCTAATGGAGGCTGTGAAGACCTGGACATGGAGACAGAGGAGGAGGATGACCTGCGTGCGAGAGGTCAGAGAACCACAAAATGAAAGACACAAATAATTATTATCTATCACTAGAGACACAGTTTATTTGTAAGGAATTTCTGTCTTTATAGATGATAGATGATGATAGTTGTTCCCACAAATATCAGCTACAAAGTTAACAAACACTACAAATGAAGGCTGCCTTAATGTACCTGTACCTAAATGCAGCCATGCAGAATTGTCTAATCTACAGTTACAGTGCCGCTGCAGTAGACACACACGTTTCATGCCCAGATTATCATTAACTCATCATTTATAATTTGAAGTCAGTGAGGTGCGTAAAATTTAATTAACTTTTATCAGCTTCTAATAAAAGTATGAAAAAAAGAACATTGCATGGATGATTTGAGGTGACACCTCAAGCACAGGAGCTCAGTGAGTTGGTTTAGTTCAAAGCACAGTTTACGATATCAATTAATAAGAGCAGTAAATGGCAAGATGAGTGTTTTTAAAGAGCCTGACGCACCGAGCAGACTTTCAAGTACAAAGGCTGGCGAACAATGACTGATGTGTTGCCTCACTCTGTTAAAAGTTGTATTTGAACAAACTACAACGACTGTAGCCAAAACATTCAAAACATAATTCGAAAGACGAACAAAACAAACTGGTCAACGCTTTACTGTGATTCTGAAACAGGTTTGTCAGATGTTTCCGCTGATGAGAACAGAACAGACCTATCGCAAACACTACAGACAACAGAAAGTCACACACTGCCTCTAAGCAGGACTACAGGCTATATAGCTCTGCGGGTTGACCAAGCACTAACACTTCAGTGCTGAGTACCTCAGTCCCTCTGGAGCCACCGATGCAAATAACATTTTCACTCAGTGCTGTGAGACACGCACAGGCTCCACCAAATGACATATGTTATGTTAAACCTCATGTGGTGCAGCTCAGGCTTTGGCACCGTCACCGCCTTGGTTATTTTTGTCGCAAATACAGATCATATGAGGTGGGTGGAGGTGGAGACGAGCTTTGTAAGACTAATAATGTTCTCGGCAAAGTAAGCTGGTCACATGAAATCAGAGGTTTTTATACTGTGAAGCACGCCTCCACAAGGAGGTGAAGGAGAGCTTGCAGGTGGTGTGCAGAGGGAGAGACATAAAGCAGAAATACTGCATGAGGTGAAAGGGAAAGGTTCATGCTGGTAACATAAAAACAACAGGAAGTTAATTATTATAGTGTGGCTGATTGCAGCTGCTCATCAACACGTTTGACATTGAGGAAGTTAAGCTTCTTAAACTCACCTGCCACAAATTGCAGAGTCAAAGCTCAACATACCGATGTGATACACATATTTTTAGATTCGGTGTGAGTTACATTGTCCAAGGATATCACTGACAATGTAATGAATCGGAAATCAAATCATTCCAAAAAAGCTCTAACTCCAGAGCTTGCCTGCGAATTATCACATTTTAGCATTTCCTTCCATATGAAAGTAATCCAGTGATAGCTGCCTGTACATCTATGGGTACCTTGCAAGCAGGAACTGCTGATAGCTAATTCAGCATACTTTTAATGGTGTCGTTTCCTAGAATAAGGGCTACATGATATGGTCATAAAGTCATTATTTCGCCATACACAACAAACATGCTTTCTTACATCTTGAGAACCAAATTTGTAGGCCAGTGCATCTCTGCAGCACTACAGCACTTTAACATTTAAAGGTGCAATATGTAAGAATATCAACTGAAAATGTTTAAAAATGAACAGAAATGATTCACAGAATGTGAAGAAATAACAGTGTTGGAGTTATGATGTCTGTGTTATGTTGAGGAGATACCTACTCAAGTCAGAATGCTAACCAGCTAGTCACGGTCCAAAGCTCCCGTGCTAGCGGTGAAACACTCCCCTGGTGCCCCAAGTTCACGTACTAGCTGTAAGGCTTACTGTGCTAACTAGAAAACAGCAGCTACAGTAGCAGTAATTAGCGGTTATTGTGGTGATATGCTGTCGACCATTTTATTTTGTGTAGGCTAAAAACAGCAGGGCTCTAGTTATCCTCTCTGTTTACATCCCCTCAAGCATTATGGCAACTGTAGTTCCAAAATGTACAGCATGATTATACACTGCATGAAAGAATACTAGTTGGAGTGACAGAATATATTAATATTAACGGTTCAGTCTGAGGCAATTTGGGACATTTTACCCTGTCCGAAGGGAACTTTAAAAACCCTTGTATAAGACGAATTAGCTGTCACTGCCTTGGTCAGAAAAATAATATTTGAGACAATTGGCCACAGTAGCTGATTTAAGAGACAGCAGGTAACCACTTTTCCTGCTCCTGCTGTAAAATATGAATCTCGAAAATGGAATTGGTCTCCTTAACAAGGTAGAGGCTGTGTGGCTGCCATCAAAATTTACAATCATTTGATGAGTGGCTTGTTTTAATTTCCCCGGTGTGTTCTGTCTCCCTCAGGCCTGACAGGGCTGAAGAACATAGGCAACACCTGCTACATGAACGCTGCGCTCCAGGCACTGTCCAACTGGTGAGACCTCTGTTAACTTACCTTCTGTCCCCGCATCTACCTGTCTACCCCGCATCACCTCTCTCTGCTGTTCCTTCCTGTAACTTTCCACTGACTACCCACACTTTCAACACGCTCCTTTTTCATGAGCCATTTGCTGTTTTATTCACCGCCTGCCTGGTTCTTGTTGTCTGTGAAGAAAAGGACCGAAGCTATGCTCATTTGGGAGAGTGACGGCTGAGTGAAAATTGCTGCAGTGCACCATTTGAGACGGCAGAAATGGCCTTTTGTAGTTCCCTGTAGGGTCTTCTGTTACAAATGAACACCAACTCTTTCTTACATCTCCTCCTCTGTTGCTTTTCTCTTCCTACTATGTCTTTTTATGCGTCTCCCTTTGCTGTTTCTCTCCCAGTCTGCCGCATTTTGTTTTATTGTTTATTGAATTGCCAATCCTTCTGGCTCATTCTTTAAGATTGGATTTTTGGTGTGGTCACTTAAATTATGGCTCAACTGCAGAGCCCTGGGCTGGGTTATTACTTACTTTGTACCTCTTGCTTTTTATTTATTCTTGGTGGAGCAGCACAGCTTCCTCCTTTTTAATACTATCTACCCAGGGGCCGGTGCGTTTTTTAAATTAAACTGATGATGCTTCGTCTGGATACAAGTCAAAATGGGAAAAGATGTGGGTCAAAATTTGCAATCTAAATCACATTCCAAAAATAGGAGGAAGTGAGTCACGCAGCTGCGGAAGGAGGGACCTTTTCTGAAACTTTCCCTTTGATGTCTGTTTGTGTGAGCGCCGCTTCTTTCACTTACTGTCGGGTCATTATTCAGTTCCAAGGACTTTTCTCCTGCCAAGGGAAGGGAACACTCCATGCCTTATTCATTCTGCAGTTTGTCTCTTTCTTGCAAATTCCTGTCCGCTCCGTATCCATCAAATAAAATCCCCTCAGCTGTTTTTCTTTTCAGCTATTTCCGATGTCCCTCAACTTTCAGCTGCATGTGGATTTTTTCAGTAGCCCTGGGAATTTGCTATATTACTCTGCGAGTGAAACATGGTTTTATGAAACGAAATGAATCAGAAATACAGGCAGAAGACGGCATTTTGTAGAAATGCTGAACTTAAACCTCTGGATTTCCTCTCCTGTTTGTCATTTTCTGCCTTTGTGTGACCTTCATGACTGTAAAAGCAAAAACACACTAAAGCTAAGATGATTTACAGAGCTTAAAAAGTCATCTGCAAACATAAGGGATTATAATGACATTACACTATCTTGTACTACTCTGAAATACATCTGCTTCTCTTGGCCCTTTTGAGGATTATATGCAGGTTTTTGAGAATTAGCTACTGCATTACAAGCTTTTTGGTAATAATTATCAATCTCTTCAGGGACAGATATTCAGTAAAAGCTGGTTTGGTGCTCGCATATGATCTATTTATCCCCCTTTCCACTCCAGCCCGCCCTTGACACAGTTCTTTCTCGAATGTGGCGGCATGGTGAGGACGGACAAGAAGCCTGCGCTCTGCAAAAGCTACCAGAAACTAGTGTCAGACCTGTGGCACAAGAACAGGTAGGTGTTGTTGTTTAGGTCACACGAACCTATAAGTTTGCCCCCAAGCCACTTTCATTAATTCCCCATGTTTGGTGTATGACGCCAGAGCGATGGTACAGTAACTTAGTTACAGTAACTCCTTAGCCACAGTTTTTGTATCAGCTAGTCTTGATTATAAACTCTGCATCCCACAAGACTTTTAATTGTGATATTTGTGTATTACAAAACTCGTTAAGCAGGCTGTGTTTTGTCACTTTACAGAGTCTCCTACGTGGTCCCAACCAACTTGTTCCAGGGGATCAAAGCCATAAACCCCATGTTTAGAGGGTATTCTCAGCAGGTGGGTCAGTGCAGATGGTGAAATAAATGTGCAATAAAAGTGCATGTGAGCACGGTCGTTTTATAATTAAAACATGGAGACACTCAGTTGGAGACATGCTAGACAGCATGGTTGCAATTTCGTTTCATTTATGCGTTGGAGGATAATTAGCTGTTGTGTTTTAAATGAGTGGGCTTTTTGCTTTTACCTCTGTGGTTTGCAAATGAGTGAATATGAATATAAAAGGTTGAACTGATTACACAGTTGGTGGAATGTTGTCGTGTTTGTAGTGCTGGGTAGGTTCTCAAAATGTGTCAAAGACTTGTGGGTAATGCCTTATTTTTTCAGCAACGAGAAGGCCACTCAGTAGAGAGCATACCTCCGCCAAGGCCGAACAGCCACCTGAATACACCTGATTTTATTCATCAAGATCTATGCATTATTGCCGGAGAAATTGTCCCTTTTTTGCGGATTCACACCAAAAGTTAATGGGGTCTCTTCTGGGCGGAAACCCATTCTCCATTTTTTAGTTTAGTTAGTTAGTTTTTGTGTAATCCTGCTGACAAACCAACCAACAAATACATGGACACAGGTGAAAACGTAATAGGACCAACACATCATACAAACATGTCACGAGAGCTGCAATGATTAGTTGATTAGTTGACTGAAAGAAAATAAATTGCCAACTAGTTTTGATAATTGATTAACTGTTTTAGTAATTTTTCAAGCAAAAATGTCAACATTTTGCCGTCTCCAGTGTGTTAAATGTAAGGATTTCCTGCTTTTCTTTGTCATTTATGTCTTTGGGTTTTGGACTGTTTGTTGTTAGGGTCAATTTTTTTGATGATTAATCATGAAAATAATCAGCAGATTAATCAATAATGAGAATGATCATTAGGTCCAGCCCTATCATTTTCCTTTCACTAAACTTTTCCCTAATGATTCTGTGCTGAGCTGTAATTATTACGGGCCCGCGCTCGGCCATAAAGTTGTCCCAGATCTTATACAGTCTCTCCTTTTTCTCTTCCACTCCATATCCCTCCGTGCTCACTCCTTTATAGAAATTACATTAGCTCCAACTCAAATCACTCGGCCAGATAAACTGAATCCTCTACTTTGCAATTACAAGCTTCTGACTTTCATTCACACACAAATGCACACATTAATCGTTTGATTTGATTCCAGGTGGTGCTTAAAAGAAAAAAAGATTTACGTGTCATAGATATAAAGAAAGACTTGCTGGAGCACGTCTTGTCTTTTTCCAGTGTCTGTAAATAAGGGATTTATAAGCCTGAGTGGTGAAATGATAAAAAGGCCTGTTTCCTCTTAGCTTGCCAGAGTTTGTTCAGAGGAGTTAGCTGAGGAATATTCATTTGTCACGCCACGCTGGGCTGCGCAGCCTTAGAATTAGCATTGCTGTGAATGATGTTAACATTCCAGGTCCTGGGAGAGGAGCGTTCATTTGGCTGGAGAGGGAGATTGGATGCTTGGGCTCATTAAGTTTGATTACACATTCATGAGCATTTGGATTTGGATTTTGTGATGCAGAATTGGGATAAACAAGGAGGTGAAGTGGTTGTTGTTTGTAAATTGGAAAAAAATTAGCTTTGGGAAAGCTTGGCTGTGCTTGTCAAGCTCGATTATATTTAGGAAGAATTAGTGCTGCGCTACATTTCAATGTTCTTTTCAGGGAGAGGAAATTAAGTATTTTTTCACAGACTTCAGGACCCAAAATAGCTGTTAAGAACTCTAACATTTTCCCAGCTAGAACTAATTTGCTACCTCAACTAACATTTCTTGTGATTTTCCCCTCTCTGCCTCCAGGACTCCCAGGAGTTTCTCCGCTGCTTGATGGATCAACTTCACGAGGAGCTGAAGGAGCCGCTGCCCGAGCCCTACGACCAGTCCAGCGGCATCACCGTGGACGACTGCCCCGAGGAGGACAACCACAGTCAGTCAGACGACTTCCAGTCATGCGAGTCGTGCGGTAGCAGCGACCGGGCCGATAACGAGGTGCAGAGCGGGAACGTGCAAATAGACGACACCAATGAGGCTGAGATGCTGATTCCTGAGCAAGATGAGATCCAGGCCAACAGGGAGTGGCAGAAGGAGAAGAATATGATCAATGACTTTTACCGCTCTGGAGTTAATGGTGTTATGGGTGGAAGCACTGGAGTGGACATGGACAAAGATGTTGACACCACCACTGAGGCCACACCAATTATCAGCAGCCAGGGAGCCATCAAGGTTCAAGGCAGAACAACAGGTAATTATGGACATTATGAAGCAGAATGTCAAGTTTTATTTTTCTGCTTTCTTATTCAGCATCAAATTTGTGCTTTTGAAACTCTAATATTTGGCCTGCTCTAAACAAGATTCCTTCCCAGACATCCAAATGTCCACCAACACCAGAACACAGAGTCCAGTCCCGATGGAGGGACACATTCCCAAAATGTCCAGCAGCCCGCCCAAGGCTGCCTCAGGCTGGCCCAGCCTAAACCCTGCACATAAGAAAGGTACTTCTACATAATCAGAGGCAGTCATACCAAGATTCAAAGCTATCTTGTGCCAATCTTTGCTGACATACTGTAAAGCACTATCCTCACATTGCTCCCTCTCTGTTTCTGCGGTCTCTCAGCAGTGACCACATTCTCCCCACCAAAGAACAAGCGGCAGAAGAAATACCGCAGTGTCATCTCAGATGTGTTCGATGGGACCATTGTCAGCTCGGTTCAGTGCCTCACCTGTGATCGGGTTAGTGTGGATGTTACAATGAATTTTTTGGTCTTTAATGAGATAATGGGATTGCTGAGAGGGTAAGATGGACAGTAACGGGTGCACTAGAGGTGTCAAAAGTTATTTCAAGGTGCTAAAAATGTAATTTTGTGGAAAAATCTACTTTGGTGCTTAGCTCCGATGTTCTTATGCACTGTCAGTGCAGACGTCCACTGTCATATCATTGTGATATTTGAACTGTAATGAGAGTAATATTCTGCCATGTAAGGGATAGGCAATATATCAATTTTATACCAATATCATGAGACTGTATTTTGTCTTAGATTTTAGATATCGTTATATCCTGATACGGCATAAGTGTTGTCTTTTCCTGGTTTTCAAGGCTGCATTACAGTAAATTGATGTAATATTCTGAACTTACCAGACTGTTCTACTTGTTCTAATACTCGTCTTGACCCACTTGGTCATAATTTCAACATTACTGATGATGATTTATTAAAAATCTTGTTGCGTTGATATTTGTGAAAATAACCAATAGTCATCCTAACAATATTGTTGCAGTATCAATATATTTGGTTAAAAAATGTGTGATATTTGGTTTTGTTGTCCAGTCTCTGTTATAAACTGACTAATCCATGTAAAAAAAAATCAGGATTGATTTGTGACCAAAGATGAAGCTTCACTGTCTGTGTGTTCTGTTGCTGTCAGGTGTCCGTGACCCTGGAGAACTTCCAGGATATCTCGTTGCCCATCCCGGGGAAGGAAGACCTGGCCAAGCTCCACTCCTCCACCCACCAGACCTCCCTGGTTAAAGCCGGCTCCTGTGGGGAAGCTTATGCACCGCAGGGCTGGATTGCATTTGTCATGGAATACATAAAGAGGTGTGTTAATAATATGGGCACTGTTGTTGTTTACATGCACATCAAGCATTTGTGGCTTTGTACTCTGCCCTTTTTATTAATCTTAAACCATCTGTTTGTTTTTATTCCTAGTTGGTTCTGGGGTCCAGTGGTTACGCTACAAGACTGTCTTGCAGCTTTCTTCGCTAGAGATGAACTAAAGGGTGAGCAAGTGGGTGGAAATCTGCTCTGCCAGCACAAACATTAAGATTGATGTCTCAATAACTGTGTGTTTGTTGTTTTCTAGGAGACAACATGTACAGCTGTGAAAAATGCAAGAAGTGAGTTACTAATTCTGACTGAGACGACACACAACAACACAGAAAAAAATGTCTGAAACTGTACTGATTGCCCTTCTTCTTCGTGTTTTTCCCTCTTAGATTACGAAATGGAGTCAAATTTTGTAAAATGCAAAGTTTGCCAGAGGTATACCGACAACTCTTGTAGTTTACATCATGAAGAAACTAAAATCTTTTCCACTAATGTCTTCAAAAATCAGATTTCTAAAATAGAACCTCTGTGTGCAATCTTCTGCTCCAGATCCTGTGTATCCACTTGAAGCGCTTCAGACACGAACTGATGTTCTCCACCAAGATAAGCACCCACGTCTCCTTCCCGCTCGAGGGCCTGGACCTGCAGCCCTTCCTGGCCAAGGACAGCTCCGCCCAGACCTCCAACTATGACCTGCTGTCAGTCATCTGTCACCACGGCACTGCCAGCAGTGAGTGGGCAAATCTGCCTTCACTTGGCACGCACGAATGTCCTGCATTCATTAGCCCATAGAAACATTTCACATGTACTTGTTAGGTTTATGACTGCTGCCGCTCTAACGCGTTCCCCCTGTCTGATCCCAGGTGGCCACTACATAGCGTACTGCAGGAATGATGTGAACAATCTGTGGTATGAATTTGATGACCAAAGTGTGACCGAGGTGTCCGAGTCCTGCGTCCAGAATGCTGAGGCTTATGTGCTCTTCTACAAGTAAGCACATACACAAGACCGGACATTTTAAGATTCACCGTGCCGCTTTGATTTTCATAATCTTACTTTTGATTATTCCGTTGCAGTAGTGATTAATCTTTGGTCTGTTCCTGTCACAGAAAGAGTAACGAGGACGCGCTGAAAGAACGTAGGAGGGTGTCCGGTTTATTCAGCATGATGGAGCCCAGCCTCCTGCAGTTCTACATCTCCCGCCAGTGGCTGAACAAGTTCAAGACCTTCGCCGAACCGGGCCCCATCTCCAACGACGACTTCCTGTGTTCGCATGGAGGTGCGTGTGACTGTGTTGTCGTCATACTGAAATCACTCGGAGGTCACCCTTTCTTCCTTTCCCTGCGCAAAAGCGTTGTGCTCTGCCATCTCTTAACACAGCTTCTGCTTTCATCCTTGCTGTGGATTTTCGTCTTTGACAAAGCAGAGTATTCCCTCCGCAACATAGCAGACTTCAAAGGGGGTTTTATGTCTCTTTGTGCAGATGATCCTTCTTTCTCGTTTTAGCAGAGAAGAGGGACGGGTTCTAAAAGGGTTTGTGCCAATCATGTTCCTTTCTTTTCTGCTCTCTCTTCAGGGAGCGGTGGAAAATATGAAATTGAAAATTAAGGAGGAAAGAATGAACATTTGTGCTAAAGCTGTTGGTATACATTGGCAGTGGGGAATGTGTACCATTGTGTAAATAAGCACGTGAAGGTTGTTTCCCCCTCCTTTGCGGCTGCCGGCACATAATAACTGGATAGTTAGATATTATAAGCAGACATAATATCAGTGCCGTGAAACCATGATTGTTTTATTTTAATACAAAAGTGTTGCAGTTTATTTTAACTTTCCTTTTTAAGCTTGTAGAATAAAACATCATTTGAATATGAAGAATTAAAGACACTGAAGGATTAAAACAGATAATTATTGTAGATTAATTTTTCTTTTAAGCTTTGCCTTTCATTATACACTTCATTATCTTATCCCGCCACAGTTTTTCTGCTGTAGTAAATTGTTGCTGGCTTTCTGCACCCACACAATTTGGTGCTGTGCAGTTTCTGCTGGTTTAGAGTGTGAGCCTTTTGTCTTTCTTATGATGTCAGTGTTTGTTTCATATTTTGCAAAATTAATGTTCTAGCTTGTAGAGCGAGTGCACCATGTCTAAGGCACCCTGTCCTTTAATGCAGCGGCTGTTTCCTGTCATTCCTCAGCTGTCTCTATTCTATCTATAAAAAATTCAGTTGAGATTGCTGTACTTGTTGGGTTGGGGACAGGTTACCATCACTCATCTCTTTTTCACTCGGAAATTCCAGGTCAAGATGACAATTTGAACTGCTAACCAACAAATCAATTTAAATAAACAGCAGGCTCTGCTAGGTTCATCCGAAAACTGAAGGTAATCCTGTATAAATGATTAACAAAATATGATAAAAAAAGTAGGATTAGAGTAGTTTAGCTTCAAGGATGAGGAAAGAGGAAAGGCTAGAGAAGAATATAGGATAATAAAGGATACATTAGTCCTCTGATGTAATGTTTTTGACATATGAACCCTTAAAATGAGCGATTCCCAGTCAGATTATGGCTTCTGTGTGAATTTGAGTTCAAGTTCTTTCATTAGAGGGATTTTTAAAGGCTTGAAAAGGTGAAAGGGCAAAAGATTAGAGAAAAATAAAGTGTTTTGTGGTGCACAAATTTGTGTTATCCTTTAATTATCATGTGTTGATGAAATTCAGATTTATCTCGGGACCCCTCAGTGGTGTCCTGACCCCCAGGTTGGATACCACTGCTCTAATTATAGAGACTGAAGGCAGGAAAAAAGGGGAAAATATTAGATATTAAACAGCCTGAGAGATTTGGTCAGATGCTGATATAGATATTGGGGAGTTAAACACACATTTTCTGCAGTTTCCTCTGAAATGCGGTTATGAAACACTTGCGACAAACGTACGTACATAATTGAGGCAGGAAACCTTTAAAGGGGCACTGTGTACTTTTGGAGAATAAATTCAAACTCAGAATTCTAATACTTACAATATCATTGAGGTAATAACTCAGAAATATATATATTTTTTCCATAACTAAATAAACAAGCTGTTCTCAGAGGAAAATAAGGTCCCCAGAACACTGTTTGAAGCTAGAAAGGTGGCAGGGTCCGCCACATATAAACAAAGTGAAACAGTATGAAATTGTGTTGTCCTTTAAAGTCAGTTTGTTTATTTAGTTTGTTTAGGTATTAAAAAAAATTGGTCAATCAAAATCTTTCTCTTCTGATTTTCTTCCCCAAAACTACATAGTGCACCTTTAATGTCCAAAATGACTGATCGAACTTCACTGGGAATTTAATAATTATAAATTACCCCAAGGGTCTTTTCTGCATTATGTTTTGTAAAATAAAATAAGAAGTCTGTGCTGTACTGCCCGATATATCGGGTGGGCTCAAATATTAAGGTTTGAGCACTGACTTTAATGTGTTTGTGCATATTTTAACATACCAGCAGTCACAATGTCACACTGTTAATGTCTGACGGATGTTTCAATGTGTCCCATCAGGTGTACCCCCCAACAAAGCAACGTTCATCGACGACCTGGTGGTAATGCTGCCACAGAACGTGTGGGATCACCTCTACAGCAGGTACATACAGTGCACACGCCGACTGTGTGCGACGGGCTGGAGGCTGTAAACATTGTCACGTCTCCCATTACTCAGTGTGCTCACAGTTGCACTACAGCTCCCTTTGTGGCGTTGATTTCATCTGTGTGAGTTAATGTGGACCGCTCCCTGCAGGTACGGAGGGGGACCAGCTGTCAACCACCTGTACGTTTGCCACACGTGCCAGATTGAGATAGAAAAACTGGAGAAGCGGCGCAAGTCGGAGCTGGACATGTTTGTCAGGGTAAGGCTTCGAACCATATGGAAGACGCGAGCTGTAGCCACAGTAAGAAAAAAAAGATGGTGTGAGTGATAATGGATAGTGTGTGAGTGTGTCTCTGTGCAGCCCAGTTCACATGGGTGTGTATAGGCCTATTCTCCTGTCTGTTGAACCAGTTGATAGGCTGCATGTGTTGGTGCTCTTCACCCCAGCAGGAGATGAGAGGTGTGAGCCTGATGAAAGCCTTATCATTAATGCATTGGGACAGATGCAGCTGTTATTGCCGGCTCAGTCTGCCCACTCGCACAATGGCTTCTCAGAAGATGTGTCTGTGTCTGTGTCTGTGTCTGTGTCTGTGTGTGTGTGTGTGTGTGTGTGTGTGTGTGTGTGTGTGTGTAAGAAAGAGCTTCAGTAAGATAACAAGAGGAGCAGGGATTGTGTCATTTCCAAGAAAGATGAAATTGGTGCAGTGTTCTGTTCAGACTGTCTTCTAATTGGAATAACTACCAGAGAGAATTGATTAGGTTTTCCATCTCCTCTCCTCTCAATCCTTTCATCCTCACTTAAATTTTTTTTTTTTTGCCTCCCCCCCTCCCTGTGTTTCTCCTCCCTCTTGTCTCTACCGCTCACTCCTCCCCCATTTCCTCTCTCCCCCCTCTCCCTCCCTCTGCTCCGTAGCTGAACAAGGCGTTCCAGGAGGAGGAGTCTCCAGTGGTCATATACTGCATCAGCATGCAGTGGTTTCGTGAGTGGGAGGGCTTTGTCAAAGGAAAAGACAATGGTAATTGGACAGAAGTCTCGCCTTTCCTCTGAGTCCTGTTTAAATGTCTGATTAAAAGGCTAAACGTTTCCTCCCGTCTGATATCTGCCGGTGACGTATCGGGGAAAAGCTGCTTCGGTCATGTTTGACGTTCTCTCACAACAAACGACATACGTCGAATCCATACATTTACATGGATCGGAGAAGATGGCAAATAAATATTTTTATGTGGGACATCCAACTTCTGTCGTCACCAGAAGCCGCTCATGTTCAAAAGAAACTGTGAAGTCCCATTTCGTCTTTTGATTTATCTTCAAAGAGTTTGCTTCAGTCCCCCGAGTCAAGTTTCCCTTCTGCTACAGCAAAATGAAGTGTCAAAATACATTTCAGTTGCTTGCACTCGCTCTCGTTTTTTTTTTCTTGCTTTGTATTGTCATATCTATTTATAACGGCTTACATCTGGCACTGCAACGAACGTCTTTTTTTCCTCCGACTTCTGCTCCTCCAATATTTGTTTTCTCTCTGAAGCGAGTGGGGAGCAGAAATTGCTTTTCACGGTGTGACAGAAACATTTGACTTTTTGACATCAGTGCTGTTTGAAACATTTAGGGCTGAGAAATAAGCCTGCGTGTTACTTTTGAATGTAATTATGATGACTAATTGTCTTTCTCTTTCCTCTGTAAGATCCGCCGGGACCCATTGATAATTCCAAGATTACAGTAAACAAGAACGGCCATTTAACACTCAAACAAGGTATTATTATTGTTATTATTGTTATTATTGTAGTGTTGTGTTATTTCTCTACTGTTACGCTGTAGAAAGATGTTTTAAATCTTTGTTAAAAGCATAAAAAAGAAGAAATGTAAACCGAATAAATAATAATAATTTTTTTATGCCTTGAGGAGCGTCTGTGGACGATTAACTGTGTTCGCACCCTGCAGGCGCCGACTCGGGGCAGATCTCTGAAGAGACGTGGAACTTCCTCCACTCCATCTACGGCGGCGGTCCACTCGTGACGGTTCGGCCGAACGTCAGCCACCAGGAAGCAGAATCGTCACAGTCGGAGGAGAAGATCGAGGTGGAGACGCGCTCCGTTTAACCAAGCACTCTGCAGAAAACGGCGGAAAACATTTAATAAACGAAAAGCCTTTTTATTTTGCACTTGACTTTTATTTCAAAAGCATTCAAGCAAAGGACCTCATCTTTACCGCGACGCGTCGGCCTCCGACAGCCGACGGAGGGAACTAACATGTCTGGAAAAGGGTTTGTCATGTTGTACAAATCTGTATAAAGAGCTCTTAAATTTCTATTAGCACTGTAGTATCCATGTGTCAGGTTGTTTTCAGAACCAAGCATTTAAATTATGTGCAGCTAAAAAAAATTCCACTGAATGCCATACTTCTTTTTTTTTTGTTTTCTTGACCAAACGAGCACATACCGGTCTGTATGTCCACGTGTCATGTGTTGCTGATATTGATGAATCACAATACATCTTGCTGTAGATATATCACACATTTTCCTGTTGTAAGAGAATAATGTTCAATGAATGGAGAGGAGAGCAAAATGTGACACTTAAAAGTGATGAAAAATCATTAAGGTTATGAAGGGACTAATTACTGACTAGTCTCAGGAATGAATTTTGTGTTTTGCACTGTCCTGTAGACGTACAAATAGGCATGCTCATCACGCACATGTCTGCTTTGTATTTGAATGTACCAGTACTGATAGTATGTTGGTCGAGATTCAGCACTTGGGTATTTATCACAGAAGGGAGTGATTTAATATGATGTTAATAGATTTTTTTGTAGAAAACATGTGGCAGGCAGAGTCTGTTAAGAATGCATGCTTTAACACTCGACCCCAGTTTCAACATCACATGTAACTGCATGTAAATGCAACGCTGCTCATAGAAATGTGCACGTTAATCACAATCTGGATCTATCTTCACTAAATTGTACAGCTACAGACGGCATATTGCAGTATGTAATCAGCATCATCATCATCAGCATCATCAGCAGCAGCAGTCTACTTAATTAAAGGCATTATTTTGTGTATGGGCATGGTGTTGCTTCGTGTGTTGGCTGATAGGGGGCAAGCAGAATGCTGTACTGTAAGTTTTTGCATATGGATGTCACTTGAGTAAGATCCATCCTGACTTTTGCTGGCTGACACTATTAAAAACTTGATGAAAACATGTTGAACCTTGTGGGCATCTTGATTGTGTCACCCTGTCATGATTTCTGCCGGATGAAACAAGGGCTAAATTAGAAAAGAAAAGTCAGAGACACTATGTATTTATCTGTCATAGGAGGTGTCACTCAATAATCATCAATTAAGCGAGGTGACCCCAGAGTGTGTGACCGATTGCACTCTTGGCAGGGGCACAAATGTACAGTATTGTGTTGCATTTTGATGAGCGCGGTTGAATCGGCTCACACACCCCGACTAGTTGACTGGATTGAAAACATGGCTGCGGCCGAACGTGCAGCAAATTTACGGAAGTGAGGTATGTGTAATTCTTGAGCTACAAACGTTATTTAGAAGTGTGCCTCCAGTTCGGTGCTTGTAGTGCGGCATATGACAAAACTTTAATTTATTAGCCCACCAAAAATGTCTATGAGCGGCATTGTTGGAAGTACACAAATACATCGGCAAAGTTATGCGCGGAACAATCAGCTAGCTTGGCTAGCTAATATTAGGCTGCTGCGGCTAGCCGTAGCTGCTAACTGGTTACCAATCACCGTTATACCGCTTGGTTGCTAACCATGCTGCTTCTGCCTGTGCGCAGCAGTTGAACTGTAAACCTCGGCGAAACACAATGTTAGTAGCGATTCCTTCTATCAGTGGGTATTATTGGTGTACTTGATGGCTGTATCAGTTGTCGAGCTAGTTTAGCTAGCATGCAAGTAAGCTAACGTTACCAGAGAGGCTACAGCTGAAATCGCCACGATTCTTTTCTGCACGATGCAGTTAACAGGAAAACTAGCCGAGAAGAACTAGCGACGGTAACGTTAGCCAACTTGGCTAACTAGTCGTTCATCAGAAAAAAAGAAAAGAAAATTGTCTCGGTTAGGTTGTTGTGTACTTGTTTGGCAGGTGTCTTGGGGAGCGTTTAGGATAATATTTAAATATCACGGGTGCAACAGTCTGCAATTTGGTGTCTCAAGCGTTAATGTTTTATATTTAGCCCTGAGAGCTAACGGTAAGTTAGTTTGCTAAGGTTAGCCCGCTAAACAGCAAGCTAGGTCAAGTAACGTTTGCTTGGAAGTTGGTCCATGCTAACGTTTAGCTTGCTCGCCAGCTCCATGGATCAATTTGGTTGTTTTGCCTGAACGTGTGATCGGAGTTTTAATCCTGAACTTTAGAGTTCACCTGCTGCAAACTAGTGTTAACTTAACCGGCAACACGTGCAGCTGCAACCTGGTGAGGTGTAGTTTAACATCATCCTCCAGCTTACAACTTTGTCCACATTGAGCTCCCGGCAGCTGATTAGCTGGGATGTTGGGATTTGAGCGATTCTCATCGGTATGTATACCAAGACCACTCCGTGGATTTTGTGTTGCCAGTAGGCCCCGTGGAAGTGTTGAACTGCAGGTCAGTAACAGTGATGAACAGTCCAACATGACGGTAAAACGAAGCTTTTTTTGGTTTTCATTAAACACATTTCTGAGCCTGAACTCAGTTGCGGACGTTGGCTGAGCTGGTTTGCCAACAATAGCCTTCACACTTAGCTTGCAAGATGTGTGTTTACTTATGTAGAGCCGGAGTTTACAGCCTTAAATTGTCAATGAAACCAGTGTTTGCTTATTATGGCAAGTGGCCCACATGTAAGACCTGGTCTGTCATGATGATAGTAATGTAATCAGCACGTGTTAACATAACTCCACAACCAAACACGCGCTTTAGTGAAGAACAGGAAGTGGCTTGATCGAGGATTACAGTCACACATGGGTCATGTCTGATAGACTAATAACATCTTCTGGCTATGACACTTTCAGTATTTATGGATAAACTGCTGCCTGTTAGCATAAGTTGTTATTTTCAAACCTTGTCTGTCAGAATATTGCATTAGGACTATAAACCTGCTCGCTCCAACCCTATTACAATGTATTAACAGTACTGTAGTGTCTGTGGAGTTATGTTCCTTGAAGACGCAGGGATGATACTTGTATTTCCTTCAGTCGAAGTTATCACAATGAAATGTTTATATAAGATACAAAATGTCCACTGTCAGTATTCGTATGCCGGTGTGTGTGGTCTGAAGCGGTGGGGCCCGACCTTTTTGGCTTTTGACCCCATAAAACAAAGCAATGATCACTCCTCATCAGACATTATGGCCTGATTGTTGACATGAGTTATAAGCAGTTCAAACAGAGAGTCGGTTATCTGTTCGAACACTTTAGAAACAGAAACAAGTATTTTATACGCGTTTATCTTTTTCAAGTTTTGAACCTTTGGCTTAACGTTCATAGCATCTATACTTCTGGGAAGCTTATGATTTCATCCTAATCCACTGCACACTCCACAGCCTGAAAAGACCCCTGTCATTCATGGAGTTTGTTAATGATTGGCCCTCAAACCCAACATTTTTTGCATGTTAACAGTGTGGACTGGGAAAAAAAAAAGCAATCTATCCCACATGCTGTCTAACCACGGGCACTATTTTACGACATTCCTGTCATTGCACCTCCGTTGGGTGTGTTTTAAATTAGTTTGAGCCTAAGCTAAGATAGGGCAGTCATTGTCAGAGTAATCAGAACTCGCTTTAAATTGTTTCTTTCTTCGGAGCAGAACTTTGATTCTGACATTTCCAACGGGCACCTGAAGGCAGCATTAGATGTTTATTGATTCATTATTCATTATTCGTTGAGGCTTTGCCAGCTTTTCTAACAACGTGTTAATTATTGGGACGTGGAAGTGTGAGCACATTTTTCACAGTTATTCAGCCAAACTGTAACCCTGATCATTCTGCAGTAGTGATTAGTGAGCTAGTTTTTTTGACAGTAGGTCAGATGAGCAAGCTTAATTAGTTTTGTCAATTTGAGTCTCAGGGTGAGTGCTCAGTCTAAATAACCTGCCCCCTGCTCCCCCCCCCCCCCCCCATCTGTGTTTCTTTCTTTCCCTCTCTTATTTTATGCATGGACAAATCACATTAGCTTTCTCAGCTGGAGTCTTTAGCAGAGTGTGAGTAATGTGTGCATGTGGTAGTGCTCGTTGGAGGTGACCAGTACGTTAACTCCTGAAGAAATACTATCAAAATGTATTTGTAGCCAGAGTAGCTTTTGGTTTTGATGTGGCTGTGTTTTTAAAAAGGGAGGGATTGTCCCAAGAAAGGCAACGAGGAGCTTTTAAATCGGATTCGACAGAGGTCGGCTCATAGGCTGATGTAAATGAGCACCATGTCCACAATGCTAATTGATGCAATAATTCTCTCCTCTACAACAGGAGACTCTGACTGTGTCTCATCTTTTTTCAAAGGACACCACGTGAGATCATCTCCACTGAATGTCACTTTAATATGACCTTTACTGTGTCTGGTTTTTATTGTCCTCTGTCGTTAGATTTATTATTTGGAGCTATCATCTAGAGGATACTTTACCGGCAAGTTGTGTGTGTGTGTGTGTGTGTGTGTGAGAGAGAGAGAGAGATCTTAAATCCCCCCTTCTTTCATTAACTGCACATTAACATGCACAGAGATAACTTTATAACTAATTACTGTATACTGAGACTAAGAGTGATAGATGATTAAGTGTACAGTTGCAGACTTGCCCACTGAATTGAGTTGTTTGTGGAGTTAATGTGTGTAAAATTGGGCGGACTTCTTTGTAGTTCTTCACAAAGCAACCTTAATGTAATCTCTATTACTTGAGGGGATTTTTGGGATGTGAATGCTACTTCACTATAGTGTTTTTATTCTTCAGTGACCGCCAGCCATCGTGGTGCTTTCTGCTTCTTTTTTCAAACACAGTGCAACATTTCTGTGACCTTTTTATGATATGTGCAGCAAAAAAACACTGAGAGAAACCAGAGTAAACTGGCTGTATACAATATGTGTGTGTGTGTGTGTGTGTGTGTGTGTGTGTGTATATATGTATATATGTAAAGATATATATATATATATATATGTATATATATTATTACACACACATCTGTGTTGATGAGTAGCCCAATTAGTTGATCAAATATGTTTGCCTCACTAACAAGTTTAATGTCAGTGAGATAAATGTAAGGTAAAGACGTTCACAGGAGTGACATTGGTAACATTTGGATTGTGTCATTTTTCCAGTTCAGACTGTAAGCTAGGATTTCTGTTCTGATGCACAGTAATGTACTTCATCTGCGGGATACCTCTGGCGACACACAGCGAGTTGTGGAAGCCTTTGTTGTGCCTTAAATTGTGTCAGGAAGTGAATCGTCCTGTCCTAAGCCTCTATAGTTGTCCACACTCTAAGCCTGTAAGCCCTGTGTAGGATTGTTGTTGTCGGAGCATTTCAATTTTTTTGCGCGTTGTGATAAGTTGTGGACGGATTGCAGCCTGTTGGTCCTGTGGCACACCTGTTATAAAGAGATAAACAGCCTGCAGTGTGCGATGACAAACCTATGTCTGCAGTGTTATCTCTGCTGAATTGGGTGTGAGAATTACCGTGTATCTTCTGTGTCAGAAATCAGTCAACCAGTAAACCGTTTGTATTCTTTGTGTGACAGAATAAGCAATAATCTCTTCAGGGAGGAAATAAATATGGCTCTCTGAAACACATGCGTTCTGCATGATGGCTTGGTTATTTGATTATGTTTAGTTTCAATGCAGATAGTTTACCTTTTTCTAAATCAGCTGCTTGCCAGCTTTCGGGGCTTTTCATTACTTAAAGTGTTTGCTGCGCTGTAGTCACCTTTTATCTCTCGAGTTACAAAGTACATACAGATGAGTCTCACAGCTGTGACATTTGTGAAGTGTCAAAAGAGACTTCTTCTGCCAGTGTAAGATCTTCTACCTTTTGTAAATGTAGGTAGAGGGTGTGTAATTTGTACAGACCTGGGATATGACATCAACTTCTGCCTGTGGACAGAACGTGTTGCTTAGCTACAATGACAGGAGAAATCAATACCCCTCTGAAGTGAGCTGAGAAATGACCCAAGCGGTATTTAACAAAAATTTAATAACTTTAGGTGAACACGTCAGTTTGAAACCCCCTGGGGTACCATTCATGGGTTCGTTGAAGCTTGGCTGACCAAACCTATAGCGGTTGTATAGGTTGTGCGATGGTGTAACCATTGCGCTGTAAAGGTTTCACTGATTGTTTTGACTTAATGAAGTGCATGTATCTGTCTGTGTGTGTTTTACAGGTGCCCACATTCTGCTGCAGAGGAGAGAGCACCAGGATGAGGAGACTGTAGGCACCCGCCGTAGTATGGCCGCGTCCCGTTCCTCGCGCGTCACAAGGTCGTCAGTGGGGCTCAATGGATTGGATGAGAACTTTTGTGGTCGAACCCTCAGGAACCGCAGCATCGCCCAGCCGGAGGAGACCTCTGTGTCTCCGCTACCTCGTGCCCGCTCCCCCAAGAAGAAGCAGGACGCCAGGCAGGAATCGAAGCAGGACGCCAGGCAGGAGTCGAAGCAGGACTCAAAGCAGGACGCCAGGCAGGACTCGAAACAGGACGCCAAACAGGACGCCAGGCAGAACTCGAAACAGGACGCCAAACAGGAGTCAAAGCAGGAGTCAAGGCAGGACGCCAAGCAGGGCGCCAAGCAGGAGTCAAAGCAGGACACCAAGCAGGGTGCCAAGCAGGAGTCAAAGCAGGAGTCAAAGCAGGACACCAAGCAGGACACCAAGCAGGACGCCAAGCAGGGCGCCAAGCAGGGCGCCAAGCAGGAATCAAAGCAGGAGTCAAAGCAGGAGTCAAAGCAGGAGTCAAAGCAGGACACCAAGCAGGGCCCCAAGCAGGAGTCAAAGCAGGAGTCAAAGCAGGAGTCAAAGCAGGAGTCGAAACAGGACGCCAAGCAAGAGTCGAGGCAAGACTTTAAGGAGGATGCTAAACAGGACACAAAGCAGGACGCCAAGCATGATTCAAATCAGGTTGCCAAGGAGGACAATCTGCAAGATGGTCAGCAGCAGGCCTCTTTGCAGGCAAAGGTAACTGACTTGAATGCTTCTCCTGCTGAGGCGGAGCAGTGGACCAGCTCCAGAAAGCGGGGCGTGTCCTGTTTAGAAAAAGACATTAGTCCCGAGAAATCCGAGAACTGTGATAGAGGGAAGGGGGCTCGGGATGTCTGCCCTCAAATCAAAAGGGCCAAGCGTTGCTCCCGCTCTGGAGAGTCTCAGGGACACGAGGAGGACTCTGAGCTTTCGGAACCTGAAAGTCCAGTCTCTGTCCCAGAGTCAAGCAAGGACAACAGTTGTGAAGAATTTTCCAGCCAAAACTCTGCTAACGCAGCTCCTGCCTCACCGGTCCTCAGTAAAGAGGAAGGTGAGCTGATGGGTGGGTCAGCAGATGATGGTCATGTGGACTGTGACAGGCCAGCTCAGCCCCCGAATGCTCACAAGGCTTCTAATGGACTCAGAGAGAACAAACCGGAGGAACCTAGCACACTCACTGAAGAGCCTAGTGCAAATCCCACCCCTGCCGCCAACTGCCCGTCGCTGCTCAACGGCAGTCAGATGGGGACTCCCTCATCCCCAGACTCCGCTGTGCCTTGTAGAAACTCTGTCCCTGTGCAGATGGAGGTCTCTGGCTCAGGGGAATCGCCAGCCTCATCTGCGCTGACATTTGAGGCCATTACAGAGGATCCTGTCCCTGAGTTGATAGTGGCCAAGGAGCAGGAGGTGGAGGAGGTGGAGGTTGATGTGGTGGGCGACTCACTGTGTCTGGCCCATGAGGAGCAGGTGATGGAGAGCGAGAACGATACCAATGGCCGACCGCTAACACCGGTGCAGGAAGCTACTGCCTCCACCTCCGCTTCTATAACCAACATGAACTGTAGTCCAATCATCAACAACAGCAACTCAGGAGAAACTACACCCCCGCTAGCAACAACCCCCTCCCCCACAGAGCCAGGGTGCAACCCCTCAATATCCAGCACGCCCCCCTCCTTCACAGAGCTCTATGAACACAGATACACCCTGCGGACTTCACCCAGGAGGGCTGCCAATGGTGGCAAGGCCTCCTCCTCCAAGCTCAGCTCTCCCCCCAGAGACAATGGTCCCTTGAGGGAAGAGGGGGAAGTGGTGGTTGGGCTGGAGGAGGACTGCCCTATGGTGGAGGAACCTGCTCCTTCAGACTCTGTTGGCCCCTCCAGTGAGGAGCTGGTCTCCGTGGATCCAGGAGACGGGGCAGGTGATGACGAAGGTTTGCCTGTGGAGGGCAAAGAGGCCGAGTCAAGCAAGGAGGTGACACGGAGCCAGGCTGCAGAAGAGGAGGAGGAGGAGGAGGAGGAGGAGGAGCCAGACGTGTATTACTTTGAGTCAGACCACCTGGCTCTTAAACACAACAAAGAGTATGTGGGAGCTCCCTCGGGATTCTGCTCTCTCCTCTTCTTTTGTTGATGTACCTCTCACACATGTTGATCACTCCATTCTGTGATCATTGCGTTACTTCTGCTCTTTGGTTTTGAATGAACCACAGATGCATTTGAGCTGAGGAGGATTTATATGTACTAAGAATATTCTGATGTTTTGAAAGTTCTGAATGTTGTAAAACCTCCGGTATGTTTCAGTTTAGTCTTAGTGTTTATATATGTAGGAGAATCAGTGTTAGTGTTGCCAAAACATTAACTATATTGATTATACTTTTTTTCAACTAATTAATTGGCTTTGTGTCTTGTTGAGCTATCTTCACAGGTTGGATGTGATTATGAGCTAGTTTCCTGTAGATTGTTTCATTTAGAGGCTTGAAAAGGTCAAACTTTACAGTATTTCTTAAGAAACAGGAGAAAGATTAGAGAAAAAGGAGTCATCATTTTGGTGGCAGAACAATATTTTTCTTGCCCTGTTAACTGTCTCACATCTCCTCATATGTTTTTTCAATCCTGTCAAAGTTGACTGTGTTAATTAAGCAAATGTGGTTTATTGTGGTGAATGCACAATGTAGCTACAAAAATCTGAATGTTACTATAATGAAAAAAACATGTTTTTAGCCTTTTTGGTCAGCAGACACTGACCCAGCCTTCTGAAAACGCATGAAAGGGGAAAAAAACATAGGAAAAAAACTCCAAGGCACTAAACTATTAAAATACCTTCGTTGTCATGGCATGATTATGATAGACCTTTGTTTTTAAGGTGGGTAAAGGGTTAGAGAGTGCCTTGGAGTTTTTCTTGTGATTTTAACGTCTACATTTATCCCTATCCAACTCATTTTGATTCCAGGTAGCGCTCCTACCATTGCATTTTTGATTTACATGAAAAGAAACGCTGAATTGGCCTATAAATGTCCTGCTTTTTACACCACCAACGCACAGACAGAATGTGTAATTATCAGTTATTTTGGGAGTCTGTCCTTGGTGCTTACGGGAATACCGGTGAGCATCTAACTATATCTCCTGTCTTATTGTTCAGGTTTTACATGTTTCAACATTTAATTTCCACCTTCAATCTGGGGCTGCGATTGTGTGAATTAGCTGCCAATTGTCAGAGCCTGCAGAGCTTGGATGTTAAAATTGCTCTGCTGATTGCCTCTGTTCTGTCGTTTGTCAGCAAGATGAGTTGTTTTAGATGAAAAGGATTTCTCAGTGTTGGGCTTTGTTCCTCGTGTTGTTGTCTGTTGTCATGAGATGTTGATGTTGGTGGACAGGTCCCACGCTGCGCTCAGTCAGGCTCTACTAACTGCACTGTGGCAGGTCAGCTGATTCATGATGCATCTTCATAGGAGGAGGGGCAGAGGGCTGTGGGGGCTTAGATCCATCATAAGCTGAGGTCCTTTTGTCTTTGACACCGGTATTGGTGAGCGTTTTAAATTTGGAGAATGGCTTCAGAATAAGATTTCACTGCTCTCGTATTTCAGGGTAATCCGATCAAGTTTCTGTGACATGCCAAGTCTTAGGTTGTGCTGAGTAAGGAGAATTTTTGAAGGCTCAGATCAATAAAGCGAGGAGTCATTTTTAGGCAGCATGACTAAGCATTTTCGGTTTGCTGAATACGGAGTATTGACATTGACATGATTAATGATGTCTGTACAAAATATCTTGTATTTGCAGCTTACTGCTCTATTTATTTTGACACAGTTCCTTCTAACTTTAGCATGTTAATATTTTAAAAAGTAAAACCTTATCCTTGATCATGAGGGATTAACATAGCAACTATTGTCCCGGCCAGTTTTTTATTTTGCACCAGTGTCAGTGGACCTCAGGCCCAGTAGGTGGCAATGGAACACCAGGCATGTCCCTGGACACCTGGCGGGAGTCCAGAGAGCTGAGAATCCGAGCCAAGTCCTCCTTATTTCCCTAAAACAGATTAATGCACAGATCATCTGAGGCAGTCAGAGTGCTTTCTTTTACAGAGATCTTACATTTGAATCAGAATCACTCTAGTACAGGAAATGTGCAGTTGTATGTTTCAGTGCCATTGCTGCAGAGACAGATTTACAGTGTGCAGAGTACTTAATGATGCTTTGCAAGGTCAGCAGAGCTTCACACAGTGCGAAAAGGAATGGCGTCTGTAACTAATGAAGTGATATGAGGTTAAACACAGTTGACTCGTTTGACCGTCTTGCTTGTAGGATTTTTAAACCACCGGCAGCTGTTGAATAAATTGTGTCCTGTGCATTGATTTTCATTCATGTCCTGTTAGGTGAGATTGATCCACTCTGCTTCACTGAGCTCCTGCATTAGGGTATAGTCATGTAGGCTGCTGCCACATTCGTGTCAATACCTCCAGCTCTGCTCGCACTGTAAGGCCTCTGAGTCAGTACCACACTTAGTCATTGACAGCTCAGTTTGCAGATCTCCAGTTGCCCCAGAGGGTGTGAGTGGAAAGGTCAGACTTCTACAGCGCAGAAGGCTCCTCAAGCACTACAAAACCCAAGTGTTTTGTCATGCAAGGGTTTTGATATAACTATGAAATCAGAGCATGTACAGGTACAGATCAGAAAAGTGTTAAAGTGGTTGAAGTGTATTTTGTCTTACCATTTGAATGTTCATTTACCAGCTGCTACACACTCTCTAAGCAACTCTAAAGGTGTTTGCCGAAGCAGCTGGTTTGAGATGCATAATTTCCAGCCACTGCCACACAAATGCCTGTAAACACAATAATTACAAAATGGGTGGAAAGGATTGGAGAATGGTGCATGTCTTGTGCAAGCGTTTAGGCTCTCAGCACCGTGGTTGAATTATGCATGGTCTGTGGTCTAAAAGTTTGATGCACTGCAGCATTGCAAGTGTCAGGTTAAATAATGTAAGCAGTCCATTCCTTCTACTGTTGTCTAACCTTGCCTCCCTCCGTGTCAGTTATCAGAGGCTGCTGCAGACCATCGGAGTTCTCGAGGCCCAGCGCACGCAGGCCATCCTGGACCTGGAGACGTTGGCGCGTCACCAGAGAGAGGCGCTTGCCGATCCCATCAGCTTTGTGGAGCAGCTGCAGAAACGGGTAACAGACCTGTGTCCTTGTGTTTTAACTACACTCCGTGTCTGCTTGAATCAGTTTTTTGTTGACACTGTTTCAGCTTTAAGGCCATCGCCTCCCTCATTATATAAATGGTAGGACAAAAAATTCAAAATGCCTCTAAATATAATGTAGTCCTGTACAACACCAACTCTAACTCTGACCGTAATAACAAGCATATAATTCAATTAACACATTTCTGACAATTTCAAAAAATACTGAACACTCAGCTTTATAAAGGTGGATGTTATGGCAAGGCTGTTATATTGGACTGCATCAGATTTTGCAGGTATAAAGGGGTCAGTGAGTGAATGTTTTAATGTATACAACAAACAACTTATGCACAGGAGCTGTATAAAATGTGCAAGTTGATATTTAGTCTCTGTGCATCAACCTTTCTTGGAGACATGGCACGTAAGATCTTGTTCTTGGTTTGTGCCCGAGGAATACCTTGCTGGATGAGACAATGCTTGAATAAATATTTGGGAGCTTGTAAAATTCAGTGTGCAGTCTACCACTCCTTTTTCACTGTATGACTCAGATTTGTCTCTGCACCTGTTCACAACTGGGCCAGGATGTGCATGCTGTCCACCTTTTCTACTTGAGATATGTAGTGACCACTTAATACAATACATTCAGAGCACCTGCTTGAGGCGTTAGAGCAAGTACCTGCATCAAAAATGATTATTTTTTAACTTGTGAGCATTAGGTGTGGGACAAAATATCAATACAGTAATATATCGTATCGCTTCCTCTTGCAATACGATGAGCGATACACATGGGCCTATTATTGTTATTGTTATTATTATTTTAAAACTCTGCTGCTTTCAACAGATTCCCCTGACAGATTCATTTACCAGGGTCTCTACTTCATAAAACCTTGTGGTGTAAACTTCTGTAAACATAATTTACTTTACTACTAAGTTGTATCTTTGGCTGATTTATGTCTGTTTCTCATTGGAATGACGACACACATGGTGCAGTCAGTGTGTGTGATAAAGAGGCAATAAGATAAGACTCTGTGAAACTGACACCACAATGCAGTGACTAAATACAGATATCCTGCACTTTGCCTTTTTAGGGGTATTTTGTTTTCTTCAGTCAAACAGATGTTGTGATGTTTCATTAGATTATTGGCTTGTAATGTGTCGATTATCGACTATCATATCATATAGGTTAGTTTGTTTTCACAGAGAAAATGATTTTAATTCAAGATGAGAAAATGAGGCTGTAAAATCATGTGCTGAGACCTTAGTAAAGCTCAGTATGAAGATGAGGCCCCTCTACAGCACACCAAACAAACTTAGAAAATGTCCTAAAACAACTAAGTCAGTTGTACAGTGCCTGTTGGTTTCTAACCTTGTTGTAGTATGATTTGTAGACATTAAAAATTATTTTGTTAATGGCGTGTGACCTTCGGTTCCTGTGCCCCTCAGGTGAATTTGGGCTTGCCGTGTCCTCAACGGGTGGTCCAGCTCCCTGACATTGCATGGGAGCAGTACACCTCAGGCCTCGGTGACTTTGAGAGAGAGTTCTGTGACAAGAAACGCAAAACCAGGCGGCTAAAGCTGATCTTCGACAAAGGCATGTATACATTTTATTCGTCTTTATCTTGATGTGTGTATTTTAAGATCAAAATAACACAAGAGCAACTCTTCTGCCACTCAAAGTGCAAATTCTGCTCATTTGCGTCCCTCAGGTTTGCCTGATCGACCAAAAAGTCCTGTGGAACCCAAGAAGGAAGGCGAATCCTCCACCATGTATTCATCTCTGCCTACTAGTGACGCTCCAGAGAATGGCAGGCAAACGCAGGTATGGCTCTGCCCCCTTACTAAAATCTGTACAACACACACAGCTGTTGTCATCACAGCTGTGATTGTTTCCCAACATATAATTAGTGCAGATGCAGCTACATCTCTTCCTAACTCTAGCTGGTGAGTCACCAATATCCTGCAGGTTAGCCCACAAATCATCAGGTTATTACCATTTTTCACTGCCTGGCTTCCTCTAACCTCATCTGCCCCATTCTAGCTCCTCAGCAGAGTTAGCATGCAGCACATGTGAGCACAAAAGATGGTATCTATGGAAACGTGAGGAGCCTGCCTCTCCCACATCTCTGATTATGTGTTATTCTTGGCCTCTGTTATGCATGTGGGTCCTTTCCCATATTATATGGCCAGCAAGGTTTTAATTTTAATTGATTGTTGGGATTAGACCGCACCAAACAAACAAGTCCTTGATTATTCCTGTTGCTCCCTGTGTTTATTTTGTGCAAACACATTTGCATTCTCCCGGATTACTCCCCTAAATCCCACTAGGATTTTATTTGTCAGTCAAAAGTGTTTTTCTGTGTCTTCCTGATGACGCATCTCGTATCACATCTTTGCCTGTCAAACTGACAGATTCAGTGTGCCAGGCAGTTCATATGCACAGATCCCTTCAAATGGTGCAGTTCCCATTATTTTTGTATCGTCTTAGTCTTTTAACATGGCTGTCACTTCATGTTTTCTTGACAGATGATCAGGGGGAGGATTTGTCACCCAAACAAGCCTGACACATTTAACCAGCTGTGGACTGTGGAGGAACAGGTAGGTAGTAAATGTGTAAGATGTTGCACTATATTTTATCAGAATGACATCATTCACCACGTAAATAACCAAGTGTGCAGGAATGCTTGATGACATGAGTATTGAAACATTTTTAGGTTCTTTTCAGATGCATATTTTTTTCAATACACCATTTCCTAGATATTTTTCCTTCTCCTGGATCCGTCTCTTTTCATGGATCCGCACCCAAACCTAATTTGGTGTATTCTGGGCTGAGACCCATTCTCCTTCCAAGTTTTGTGAAAATCCATTCAGTAGTTTTTGTGTAATCTTGCTGATAAACCAACCAGCAACAAACGAACTGATACAGGTGAAGACATAACCTCCTTAGTGGAGGTAATAATGTTTGAAAATACATGATTCTTGACTGCAAAACTATTATCAATTTGTGACATTGAGGGCTTAGAAAATGAGGGCTAATATTGTCTTTTGTTTTATAAACAACCCAAATGTGTTGTAATTTGTGCTACCCACCTGTTTCATAGGCTGTTTAAGAATGGTGCATGTCAGCATTGGTGATTAGATACGTTAAACATAGAATCGTTCATGCAGTAAATTTTGTCCCTGTACTTGTTTGTGACCTGTTGTTTTGTATATCTTGATAGAAAAAACTGGAGCAGCTTCTTGTTAAGTTCCCTCCCGAGGAAGTCGAGTCCAGAAGGTGGCAGAAGATTGCTGATGAGCTGGGCAATCGTACAGCAAAACAGGTGACAAAGAGAGTTGATCCACACTTACTACCTACTTAGTTAAGTTTATTAGGACATTTGAAAATGATAAAAACACGACAAAAAACACAGAACTTGCTGGTTAGAATACATCCTCAGTTGTCTTTGAACTGGTTGTACCTGCATGTCAGCATGTCCTGACATTAATAAATCTGTGCCTGTATTGTGGAAACATGCTGTTAAATTGCAGGAGTGCAGAGTGTACACTTTTCAGTGCTAAAAGGCAAAGAGTGATTTGTGTGATAACTGCACCCCCTACAAGTACCTGGATCACACATTTGCATGACCTCAATTACTTCAAGCAGCTGTTCCTCAGTTGGAAATCATTAACGCAGCCATTTTCCTGTTAAACATTCCAGGTTGCCAGTAGGGTTCAGAAGTACTTCATCAAACTGACAAAAGCTGGTATCCCCGTGCCTGGAAGAACACCCAACCTGTGCATGTACACTAAAAAGGTATTTACCAAACCTCTTAACCAGAGTGAGTCACTGATGTCATGTAAACAGATGCTTTTCTTCATTAATCTTAAGTGTCTTTGAGTAAGGACTGGGCCATTAGTTCAATATTGTTGCAGTGTTTCCCACAAATAGACTTCACTTGGGCGGGTTTCAGGTAATGCACCGACTGTGACTGTTAAATGTAGTCCTACTTATACATTTGTTTTGTAAAAGCTTGTAAGTGCACCCAGCTGGTGCCAATGTCATTCGGTACCATGTTGGTTTCGATCGGCTATATCCTTATCAACAAGCCTCCTCCACACGTGGCTCCTCTGTTGTCGCGAAAACGGAATAACGGGTGAAAAGATCCAAAACGTGATGAAGAAAGTCAACATAGCAGACACATGAGTACAGGGCAAGCAGGTGTGTGTGCATTGAGAGTCCAAATGTGTTGTGTAGTGTGATGGGAAAAAAGGACTGAAGGAAAAAAGCAAGGTGTTGAGTGTCATTCCCGTTAATATTTGTCTCGGGCTTTTCTTTCTGAATTCGACAAAGTCAACAGATGTTCAGTTTTTTTATTTTTAATGTCTGAACCTGACTTGAGCTTGACACATTAATCCAAGTTGAGGTGCTGACTTTGTTACCCTGTCACGCAGTGGTTACCATGGGTTACAGCTTGCCTGTTTACGCCAAATTTAGTTAGTTTTACACTATGATATGTACGGTCTTCACTCAGTATAAATATATACAGTTGCCAACATGTGCCGATACCGACATATCCATGATGATATTAAAACTGATAGAAAAGATGGTGGATTTGTTGGGCTCAGATATTGTCATCCTTTTGCAAACTGTAATGTGCAATTTGAACTTTAGTTGTTATTTTAACAAAATCTGTTATTATAGATTTGTTCAACATGTGGGAAGATATTTGACAGCTACAGTGCACAACAGTGGAACACAGTTCATTGTACTGAGCAGTGTCATCAGTTCTTATTTAATCATTTACCACATGAAGATACATCAGTATTGGAAAGCTTACTTTTTATTATCATGATATTGATTCCACCTGTGCTAAGTGCTATATTTTTAACGATGTACTAATAGTTTCTCTTTAACTTTTAAGAAATTAAATAACAATACATTTTTAATGAGACCTGTTTAAAATGGCCTGCTGTAACTGCACTTGTTTAATTCCTCAGGCATCCAGTAAGAGGCAGCACCACCTCAACAAGCACCTGTACCGGCCGTCTACTTTCCTCACCTCCTATGAGCCTCCGGTCTTCATGGACGAAGATGATGAGCGCGCTGCATATTATGGCAGCGCGCAGGACCCCTCGGCTGATGACTCGGTAACTGGAAGCCTCAGTGCTCTTTCTTTTTTTTGAACGAAGCTATTTTTGCACACACCCGACTCCAATGCATTTGTCCTGACAAGATTATCTTGTAACTGATCTGATTCTTCCGAATTTTCGTGTCACCGATCACCAACCAGGTCTGTGTATTTGAGTTAATCACAAGCTCACATTTCCTCTTATCTCACTGTCATGTAAGCAGTGACCCTTAAAAGAAAGACGAGGAAAAGCTGCATATTATTTGCTTTGGGGAGCTTGTTTTTAATACTTGACAGGTCTGTTAAAATCCATCCAAGACGAGGCAAAGAAAAACAAACCACTGTGCTCTCTGCTTTGTCACTTGCATCTGCTTTCCTATGACAGACTCTCACTCTTAGCTCCACTTTAACACCTTTGGATAAAATAAGCAGTTTGTCCCTTGATCACGCACGTCTGTACCCTTTTTTCTCCACTTCAATCGGGGCAGCGTGTACTGTTGAAAATCAGAGCAGGGTACCCGGTCAGCCTTGCCTCTATTTCCATTTGAACTCTGCAACTCCTGACGCTCGCTGTTGCTCAAGCGCTGACATTTTCTTTCTCTCCTTTTGAAGTCGGTAACCTTTAAGTAAAACCAGGTCGCTGTGTCCTGCTGTGAACACAGGCTGCCAGCTCCACCAGCGCGTTAACAAAACCTCTGCTGCCACCGGTATAAAGCGAAGGCACAAAGGTGTTGTCTGCATGGGCCACAGTAATTTCTCACTTCGCCAGATTGTCCCGTAGGTTTCAGGAAGCAAAATTGAAGATTTTTTTTTTCAAAGCAAAATTGTCAAACATTTGCTGGTTCAAGCTTCTTAAATGTAAGGATTTCTTTTCTTTTTTATTTATATGAACTATAAAGCAAGGAATCTCTGTCTCTCTATATGTTATTCTCCTTCTCAAGAACCATTCATCCAATCTTCTTCACAGTTGGAAAATTTTCTGTTTACTGAGGTCCCAAGGAAGTACAGTGTCGAATTAAATGAAATTGGGACATGCAACACGTTCAATAATAAAACATTTTGAATAAACTGTGCAGTAGCAGGGGCGTAGCTTCAGTGCTCTGACTTCATGGCTATGCAGACGGAAGCTGGACTCGCATATGATCCCTTCCACATGATCTCATGGGAAAGCAGACGTAAACAAATTGGAGATTAGCGTGGTGCAGCAACTTCCTGTAGTAACACTTGGTAGTGAGGAAAAAGAAACAAAAGCAGGAGGTTAAACGAGTCTGGATGAGTAAGGAGGAGCAGTCAACACAGGTTTAGCCTTAAGGGCTAGAATGTTTACTGTTGCTTGGCAGCACTGTCACCTACTCCGGGATGCCTCTCTCATTTGTTGTTTTGGTCCAGCTTTGGAAAGTAATGTCACCAATGTAATCATCCAGTTGCTAGATCATTAATATCAAACATGCCTGTGACCAGTTCAGGAGGCTTAAAAACTCACATTACAAGAAAATCTGTGCTGAACAAGTTGCTACAAGTCTTGTAGACTAAACAATTAGTCAATTAGATAAATAAAACATAATAATAGGCAGATTAATCAGTAATGAAAATAATCGTTAGTTGCGGTCCTCCTCCCCGTCAAGTCCTAAAAGAGTTTTGAAACTCAAATGTTGCACCTACCACTTCTCCGTAAGAAGGTGGAGGTTATATTTTGGATTTAGCAGTCAGTAGATGTCTTTGAGAACCAGCTCAGAAGACGATCTCTGCTAGTGGTTGTGTATATGTTGCTGTTATTCAGTTTTAATTAGATTGATTAATACTGGCAGCAAATTTGTCCGCCAGATCATAAAACATTTAGAGAATAACATTGTCATACTGGATCCTGGAGCCAAAAAGAGAAGTTTTGTCTGTCCTGTTGTCTGCCAGTAATCTCCTCTCTGTATCTTTCTTTCTATGTGTGCACCATAATGTATGTGTGTTTTTCTTTCCTTTCCTTTCCTTACACCCAGGACGAGGAGGCGATACCTATGGAGTTGAGAAATTTGCCAGAGTACAAAGAGCTCATAGAGCTGAAGCGTCTGAAAAAACAGACGCTCCAGGAGATCCGGGAGGACAAGGTCGGGATGCGGCACGTCGGCTACAAGGTGAGGACTTTACACACTTTAGTACAACACACTGACCACATTACAGTTACATATGCATGAGCCCTCAGTGTGTGTGAGGGGTAATAAAATCACATGCGAGTCAGAGGGATTATCCTGTAATTTGGTCAATGAGGGGCCTAGGTTTGTGTCCAGTTTGCATGCTATATACCAATTCTAAGAGAGAGTCGCATGTTCACTCTGTACAAGAGCAGATAATCATACAGCAGAGTGTGAAATACTCAAAATCTTGGCTCTTGATACAGCAACTGAAATAAACTGCTAAATCATTGAAAATGCCTATTTTATTTTTATTTGTTATATTTTAAAGCTTGAAATTGGCAGCTTGACTAACATTTTACATGATAATACTTTAGTACTTTGTTAGTGCAGTATTACCTTAACTGAATTCCTACCTTGTATGTAGAATTGTGAGACTTTCAAATGTTGTTCTAAGAAATCAGAATTTGCTGATGGTGATTATTAATCAGTTTGTCAAAGAAAGCTTTTAATAGTTTTATTAGGGTCCAAAATTATATTCTGAAGATGTATGTTTGTTTGTGTGTGTGTTCTGTGCAGTGCGACGTCTGTGGCATGGAGCCCATCCAGGGAGTGCGGTGGCACTGTCAGGACTGTCCGCCCGACAACTCTGTCGATTTCTGCTCCAACTGCTCCGACTGGTGAGATCCTCCACCTCTGTCATGACACTAATTAACCACATAGAGAACTGGTAGTTGGGATTTGACAAATGGATGATATATTGTAAGATGATAGATTTCTTTATTTTTGAGAATGGACAATGTGCATTAATCAACATTCAAACAAATGTAAATACACCCGAGTTAGCTGTACAGCTAATTTTCAGCTAGGTAGTGACAGCTGGTATGACCTGCTGTCAGTGAGGTTAACATTCAGATGTGTGAGGGTAAAGGTCAGAACCGGCTAAAGATTAGAAGCTTTTACCTGAATGATGTGCTAATTAGAAACAGGGGCACTATAGCTGATTCTGAGTTGAGCAAATCCTTATATTTTGCATATCTCAATGTTTAAACTCAATTCGGTTTGGGCAAATAATTTCTCACATCCACACACTTTTATATTCACTGATGCAGCTTGAACTGTAGAACCTTGCTGTGGTAAATGAGAGCAGCACTGCACCACCAGCAGGCTGAGGTGGGCAAAACACAGAGTACAATAAAGAAGAGGAAAGATCAGCATGTGGTCGGGTCAAATTAACAAATTGACAGATCTATACTGCAATGTACTCTTGTTCACTTTTTTTTTGTGCTGTGACAAATTGAAAATCCCTTGAGTTGTAGTAATATTAAAACGTGTGCTCTGTGGTTTTTATAGAGGTATAGATGGCAAAACATTGTAAAGTCAGCAGGTATTGAACACACAGCACAGTTTTAGTGAAATTGTTTAGCTGCTCTTTTTTGTGACATTTATCACAACAGGGTCATCAGACTAACCCTCCCCTGCCAGAGAGTTGCACTCACATATTTTCCCTTTTTTCCAGCTTGTTCAAGACCGAGACCCACAAGCCTAATCATCGTTTGGAACCAGTGCACCAGTCTGACACCTTTCTGGACAGGGACTACTGCCTGCCGCAGAGCACAGGCTACAACTACCTGGACCCTAACTACTTTCCAGCCAACAGATGACAGGGTCCCAGGCGCCTCTAGCTCCAGGCTCTCTCCACATATCCCACAGGCCACTCTGTGCATGGCTCCATCCTCCAAGTCTAAGATAACCGCTTAACCCGCCGCCAGGCAGGAAGGCCAGCCGGCAGGCAGTCAGCCAGGGGCCTCAGAGCAGACCATGGTGCTGCTGGTGGGGGGGTGCTGTTGGTAAACTGGCCTCCCTGACTCAAGCAAAGGGGCGGCCACGTTGGTTCCTCAGAACAAGGGGGCCCCGCTCCACCTCAGCCAGGTTAATCAATGGATCTGTGATTTGAAACGATACACTATTTTTAAAAAAACAAACAAAACAAACAGAAGGCACGCTGACATTCCCGAGCTCTGTGACTCCAGGAGGGCTGTCCCTTCCCCCCTCTCCCCCTCATCGCCCTCCAGTTACCTCCCCGTGCTGCTTCGAAACTGGAGAATTGACCATCGGTCTGGTGAAGCGCCACCTAATGGAGATTGTGTGGTCATAGTGGACTGTGAAGTCATCAACTGAGATACACATAGGTGGTTTGTATGTGTGTATGTGGTCTCCGTGTTATGCAAGAGTGAAAAACGTTCTAGCTAGGTATCCGTAGATTGAGTATTTATGAGTCGCAGCTTCCTCAGCGGGAGTTGCGGCCGCTGCGAGAGAATTTAGGCGCCGTGGAACTTGACGTCGAGGTCGGCGTGTTTTCAGCTGCAGACTGTAGGAAGTTCTGCCGATCCACATGACGTTCTGCAAACAGACCTGTACTTTTAAACGGATTGTGCGCCATGTTTTCAGCGTGGTGCCTGTCCTACCACTGTCACACAACGCTGCTCTCTACCCCCCCCCCCCCCACCTCTCAAACACACACACAGACACACACTTTAATCTGTATTTCCTTTCCCTTTGCTCTCTCCACTAAAACATGTCTAACAAGGAAGCACTACAGCACTGAGAGCAAATGATTTTGAAGGCAGGCGAATGGGAACGTATGGAAAATCACACAGGACTGTGTTTTTGTTTTCATCTTTTTTTCTCCTTCCCTGATGTGTGCCGTTGTTGATCATGTTGAGTGTACAAGTATATGGTGAAAAGTAGCCAGCGCTAGTTGCTGTGTGCCATTTTTAAAAGAGAAATTAGTTTTTTGGGGGGTGGTGGGGGGATTTCACCTCTGAACCTGGCCACAAGTTCTCCCTTCCTGTATGGCGCCATCGACCCACATTGTCCTACATTATTGATCCAGTCATCATGCCTCTAGATCTTCTTTAATTTTGCAGTACACTTTAAAAGGTCCATTTAAAAGATTGTATTTTTATTAATCTATTTAAAAAAAATAATTGAGGCAGAGGTTGGTGCCTCCACAGTGGAACAACCCACACAATTTTATACACATAGATTTTGTTGTGCTTGAGTAGACACCATTTTGTATGGTTTTCGTCTCCTTCCCTCACCCCCTTTGCCCTGCTTCAATATCTGTGTATAACAGTCTGTTCTTATGTAAAAAAAAATAATAATGTAAAAAAAAAAATGCTAGAGGAGAATCGTGGAAATAAAAGTATGTGAAAATAGTGTTTCTACACCTGTGGTTCCTGTTTTATTATTAATCACGAAGCTCACTCAAAGATCAATATTTAGAGCTGTTGTGATTTGTTGTTTATTCAGTTTATTTCAGCAAATGTAGGTGAAAATGTCTGGTTTCACCTTCTTCAGGATTTTAATGGCTGTTATCATTTTAATTTGAATGTCTCTGTTTTAGACTGTTGGTCAAACAGACATTTGAAGACTTCAACTTTAGGAAACTGATGGTCATTTTTACAATTTGCTTTAATTGACTAGATTAATAATGGTTGCAGCCCCAGCACAGTTGAGACTTAACACATTTTGTTAGTTTGAATAAGTAATGATTGATTGATGTTTTTATATGGAATCATTATTTTCATCAGGACTAAAAACTTAGGTTGAATGCAGAAGAGCTGCTGCTAAAATATTTGGTTATTTTATTTGATTGTGACAGTTACCTGAAACTAAAATTGCTGTTGATACATTTTCAAATTAACATTGTTACTATGATCACTGTTTAAAAGCAACATTATATAGAAATTTGTATCTGTGCAATTTTGCACCCACAGTTACTGAGTGCAACAACACCGTAGTAAATACAAATCCCAGGTTTCAGACAAGCTAACTAGCTAACAGCAGCTACAGTTGGCTATAAAAGCGATCATGACACACAGTGGGACTGACGGACTCCATTCTCCCTATTACAAGACAGTCACGATGATTTTGAAACTGTTATTTTAAGGGAACAGTGTCACTCCAGGTGACCTTACTGCAATTTTAATGAGCACCATGACCTTCCTTTCAAGAAAAGACCTACGACAAGCTTTTGAGCCAACACACCTGTCAGTAAGACTTTCTGTAGTTGTAATTGTTCCCCATAACTTCAGTACCAAAAGAAAGAAACAAAAAATGTAAATACACACACAAAAAAGTATTTTCCTGGAATGTCAGACTGGTTACGAGAGCCCGACGAATGTATGAGTTTATGGTTATTATCGGCCGATACTGGCCTATCACAGATCTCACTGATACCTGATATTTGCCAATATGGAGATTTTTTGTTTTTAAAGGTTATAAGGCAGAAAAAGATGCTTGAGGTTATTTATAATTATTACAATCCCAGTGAAGTTTACTGTTTCAGAACTTTGATGTCATTTAAGACAATAACATTTCTTGTTAAAACTAAAATATCCGCCTTTGTTCCAGATCTTTGTCACAAGTGTTTGAGGGATCTTTGCTAAAATTGTGTGAATATCGGCTGATAGATCAATATTGGAGCTTTTTACTCTCTAAAAACAGTATCAATGTTGGCCCCAAAAGTCCAGTACTACTGCATACCTTTAATTACCAAAGTATCAGAATGACCAACAGCTCACTTACCTGATAAAAAGAATGAAGTTCTGTGTTTTGGTGCCTTTATAGTGTCAAGTTGAAAAAGAAAAGAAAACCCTGCATTCAAGTTCTGACGTGAGTTAAGCATGTTGTACTTTATTTCAAATAGTGTTGAAAAAGAAAGAAAAATAATTAGAGCGCTAAAATGGTTTAGAAACCAGGTGTGAAAATGTTTTTTCTTTCCATATATGCTCCTAACAGTTGACCATTTGCCGTTTACTTCAAACACTCCCTGACAGTTCGGGTGCTGCAGTTTTGTTTGCATTTTGTTTGATCCACATCTTGTATCGGCTGCAAGGTGGACACCCAAATTCTGTTCTTGTGCATTTTAAACAGGACCTTTTCTTGCGATCTTCTCACCAGCAGATGGGGCTGTCAGATAAGCTGTGACTATCTCCTGTCCTCACACACACGTACGCAAAACACCAAAGCACACACTCAGAAATCCTCCATTTAGCAAATGCACTGGCTTTATTGAATGTTAAATACCAGACTCAAACAAGCACCTGCACGATGAGCTTGAAAACATACAAATGCGATATTCTTTAATACTCTTGTCTGCTTTTTATTCAATGCACAAAAGTCCAAGTTAAGCTTGATTGTGATTCTTGCATGCTTGTTACAATAAAAAACATGATGCTGTGCCTGAGAGCATGAGCACACACACTGACATTTCCACTTTCTAGCATGGCGGGAACCCTCTCTCAGCTCCTCCAGGGGGGGAATGGAAGGAGGGACTTCACATTCAACTAGAAACATGCTCTCAGTCACAGCAGGGGAATGCTTTTGTCTCAGTACAGTTATCTGCCCTGGTCTGGCAGTTGGCAGCATATATTGAGGTCAATGCAGAGAGAGAGAGAGACAATGCGAGTAGGTGAAGCAGAACGTGACAACCAGGCGCTTCATCAGTGTCAAAAAGCAGAAAGGTTTCACTGATTGCTTTTAAGGGACATGCATACCACTGAGTTCAATGATGGAGTTCTGGTGCAGGTGTGAGGGGATGTGGGTGAGTCTCTGTGGAGAGAGAAGGTCTTCACACGCGGACCTCGCGGACAGCAGAGTTTAGGGCGGGAGGAGATGGAAAATCAGAAGGTCTCCATCACCTGGCAGATCTGGGTGAACACTTCTTCCGGCGACCTCTCTGCGTCGATCTGCGGACGGAGACACGACGGAGCCTTCAGAAAGCATCAGCGTCTCAACGTGCAGTCGAGGACATCAGTCTGCTGCAGTGCTGGCTCACAGCAGACTGATGACCTCCATATCTGCTGTGGCATTTAAACTCTCTCTCTCTCTCACACACACACACACACACACACACACACACACACTCACACACACAGACACGTACACACACTCAGCACCTGATGTGGCATTTAAATGTTCAAACAGCCCAGTTCAACCCCAAACAGAAACTCTTTGATTATCTGCTGACCCTCATGTCAGTGGAAACAGAGCAAGTTGGCTCCTGTGTTCACATCCCAGCCTTCTCTACACTGTGTTGCTAAATAATCTGCACATGCACATTCATTAAAGTGTCAATCAAAATAAAACTTACCATGTGCAGAAGCCTCTTGCCTTCATAATGAGATGCCACCGCCTGGCTGTCGCTGCAGAAGCTCTCAACCCTCCTGTGCGGGACGTCGTCTCTGTCTGAGCCGGGGTGGAAGGTGGAGGTGGATCTGCCACGGCACTGCAGACGACTGGACATGGTGTCGGCCGAGCAGCTCAGCAGGAGCACCGCGCTGGGCTCCCCCACCTGACACACAGGTAGAGGACGAGGAAAGTCAGCAACAAAGGCTACATCTTCCCTCCTACTGTACGTCACTGTACCGTTGTATCTGCATCCGTCAAAAAGTGACATTTTGACTCCATTTGTTGCTTTTTGTGCAAAGCTTGTAAATGTCATGATGAACACGTCATTTCTGTTTGTCACGAATCCCCATTTTCTACCATTGTGTCCATATTTTTTACTCCTGTATTAGTACATGAGTCATATTTAATTACTGAGCACTGCTGTCTGTCCGCAACTAACAGTTATTGTCATCGTCGATGAATCGATTAGTTTCTTGGTGTATGAAATGTCAGAAAATGTCAATCAGGGTCTAAAAATTTCTTGTTTTGTCACATTTAAAGGGGCACTATGTAGTTTTGGAGAAGAAATTCAATCTCAGATTTTAATATTTACAATATGAATGAGGTAATAATACAAACTCAGAAATATTATTTTTTTCCATAAGTGAATAAACAAGCTGTTCTCAGAGGAAAATAAGGTCCCAAGAACACTGTTTGAAGCTAGAAAGGTGGCAGGGTCCGCCACATATAAACAGTATGAAACTGTGTTGTCCTTTAAGGTCAGTTTGTTTATTCAGACATGAAAACAAAGAGAGTTTGTTAAGTTAGTTTGCTTTGGCATAAAAAAAAATCAGCCAATGAAGATCTTTCTCTTCTGATTTCTTTCCCAAACTACACAGTGCACCTTTAAGAAACTGGAATCAGAGAATTTTTTTTTTCTTCAACTGATTCATCGTTTATCAAAGTAGTTGCAGATTAATTTAACAGTCAACTGATCGGTCAATCGTTCAGTCAGTCCGGCACTCTGACCTTGGCCTCGTACTCCTCCGCCCGTCTCAGGTCTCTGGGGAAGCCGCTGACCACCACACCTTTCCCGTGCCGCACCGACGACACCACCGCCTCACACAGCAGCTCCAGAAGTGTGTCCTGGAGATTAAACACACACACACAGCACGAGCATTAACTATCATATAAACCACATTTGATGCTTCATGTACGAATCAACTCAGATAGCCTCAAAAAGAAGGGATATGCAAGTGTTTGTGTGTGAGTCCTGGGGGCTCCTCCAGGGGGCCCTAGAGATTCAGATTGAAAAAGGAAAGTACAATATCAACAGAAATATAAACCTTGAAACCTTGATTTCTTTTAAGTATTTAACTATCTGAGGGGATATTGTTTATGTTAACGTCTGTTGAATGTGCACAATCCTAAATAAACATGCACGAACAGCTGCAAATGACAGATATTATCTTTCATAGTAGTCATTTTCATTACATTTTACTCATCAATCAATTCACTTAAAAGGTATTTTACACATTAAAGTGTGTTTACGGGTCTTGGGGAGTACTACTGAATAAGTAATAAAAGTAGTATGTAGCCTTTTGTTGCTCCAGAGGAAGCTGCATGTGATCTGATAAATTGCCTCCAGTGATGTCACTCAGTGGCTAAGTTGTATCGTGGGTAATGTAGGCATCAGGTTTTGAAAAGGAGGAAGAATGTGTGGAATTAAAAAGCTGATATCTCTGGTTCTGCTGTATCGATTTTTGATCATTTGTTTTTAAACTGTCCATAATGAGTCCAACAGTGTTACAAGACTGCTTCTCCTACAGAACCCCCTTGTATTTACTCAAGCATGCAGATAGGTATGCACTGATATATGATTATTCATTGTGCATAAATAACTCTCTTACAGTCTGTGCTCATATATGCAAGTGTAGTTACAGATGCCGAATCCAGCAATAACATCGAACTCTAATAACGGTTAAATGTGTTTGTAATAATTTGCCCTCCCTATTTGTATCAATTAGGGTCGACCAGATATTAGAAACCCTTCTCAGTCCTCATCAGCAGCACAAACTGCAGCCCCCAAAATGGCCGTAAAGTTAAATCAACACCTCTCTGAAACAGTTTAATCAAAATTAGAACATTAGAACGATCACAGAGGGAGGATTTATAATAGGACTGTTTTATTACACTGCAGCAGCTTTAGCCAACAGCACCTAATAATCTGGCAACTGAGGACAGGAAACACGGGGAGAGACGGAGGAGGGAAACATGTAACATGATTGTTTTAACAAAGCCAAACCGGACGGTGATTGGATATCTATCTGGACAGCTATCCTGTGTGATGTTTTCACAGGTGAGGGTCAAACAGTTGAGCCTGCTAACTCTGCAGGTGGTTACTCCACTCATCTACTCCAGTGGATGTTTTTAAATTGTCTGACTGAACCCAAAACTAGACATTTTTATTCTGGCTCAGAAACCACTGTCATTAAAGGTCAACTGCGAGATGCTCCGATCAATAAGCCCCCGACCACCATTGATTTTTGATTGTCGGTGCTCAAGTTAAGTCCTTTACCGACTTTTTAAAATATTTTCGGTTTACGGTGATCTCAGCCCTCTAAAGAAAAACCCACAGGAGAAGAAGAAGAAGGAGGGAAATGGTTCCACTTGTTTACATTTTGAGACGATGCGACCTTGTCAAAAGTCAGACCCGCTCTGAACTGATTATTCATGACCAATCCCTTAACCCGGGCTGAGACCCTGAGCTGCGAGAGATCCATCAAATCGTATGGAGCATCCACCCACAGGAAAATAAGCACATGAAATATTAAAGGTTTTTGGCTTCAGCTCAGATTATGAAGGTGAGAGTGAATCCATCCCTCTGTGAACTCTTTTTTTCTGTCAAATGTTTTTTCTTTTTTATAGAAGATCTTAATCTGAATATGTTATTGCAACAGTCAGATAAATGTAGTGGAGTGTAGAATATTTGCTTCTAAATGAAATGCACATTAGTATTTAAAGTCACATAAAATGAAAATAGTCGACTGTGACACGTATCCTGAGTAGGTGGCGCATGACAGAACACCTTCTTTTCTCTAAAAAGGTTAGCGCTAAAAGCCTCATGCAAGGCTGCAGTGCGTGTCATTTAAAGATTCAGAGTCTCGCCTATTTTTTCCTATTTTTAAAGGCAGTATTTTTCCTGTGTGCTCTCTTCTTTCTATCGCTCCCATTCTCTCTCTCTTTCAAAGAGGGTAAAGGAAAATTTCATCTTTATTGTCTGACTGTCTCCCGGAAATTACTGTAACAGGTGAAAAAATAAAAAGTAGTTGTGTTTGAACATAAATACACAACTCAACAAGATATACAACAAAGATCTAGTTGTTTTTAGACCTTTTAATGCAGAAATGTTACATATGATATCTTTAAATCAACAGTACAAAAGCGTTTTACAGACGCTCACCGGTGAGCCAGTGAGGTGTGATTTTTTATTACTGTATTTTTGTAATGTGTTGGGCTGTAAACCTGCTGGGGTTAACTTCAGTAATCCCAGCAGGGGATTATTCACTCTCTATCACTGTTTCTCTCTCTCCATAACTAACTCTCTCACACATCATAAAAATAAGCAGTGACGATGTTGGCGAACACATGGGACATGACCCCAATGTGCTGTAAGAAGCTTAGACAGCCGAGCTTTGGCTTTCTCCACTGAGACAACAGGAAGTTATAAATCTGCGCTGAGTGTCTTTACGTCGCCTTTCAAATCTATTCAGTGGATCCGTTTTCTTCCAAACCTTGAGTCCAAAATTAGAAATTTTCAAAAGCAGAGGGATTTCTCACTCACTTATAGTGGTATCAAGACAGTCAGATAGTTTGGCTTGAATGGAATTGAGTTAGTGAGACTCAAACATGGAAAAAATACATTTAGAAAAACAGCCATTGATATTTCTTTCCAGAAACAGTGTCCCGATTTTTGAAATAATCCAGAGTCAAATCAAATTTTTGTGTTTTGAAGTGTCAGAAATCAGCCCTCATAACAAATATGAGCGATCTCATGAATCCAGCTGCCTCGCGAGGTACAGTATGTTTTTTTCTGCAGTTGAATTGCTAGAGATTGGTGGTCTTGGTAACTTATAGATCAGCTCAGAAAAAGTGTACAGAGAAAGTACATGAGCAACACCCGCTGTCAGAGCCGCCTTGCAAAGGCATTAAATCATCTGTGACTTTTATTTACCTTTCCTGCGGACTATGGAACTGCAACAGTGACAGTTTTCGTATTTTTATTATAGAGAGGATAAAGAAATCCAGCAGAAGCCTCTATTGGAGTAATACATCACACATTCCTTCTCTGGCTCCAGAATTAAGTTTTTTATTCCTTGTAGCAGAAATGTGTTGACACTGTCTCTCCTCAGCTCAGTGTTTGTCTTAACAGGAGAAAGTGTAAATGACTCAAACTGACCTGAAAATGATGGTCGCATTGGGGGGCTGGCGGCATGTAGGTAAATGTGATTGGCACAGTTTCAGATATATGATTTTTCCTGAAAACCGGCTGATTCAGGTCTCTGGCTGGTTAATCAGTGATTCTCTGACATAAATGTATTTTTTAGAGAGGCTAACTTATTTACCAAAAATCAGGGTGCTGTAGTTTTCAGCAAATGTTCCTCAAACAGGAGCTAATAGGGCTTTTGTTGGGGACTATTTTCAGCGGCGGATTAAGACACATTTGGAGCTCTAGTGAGTATGTCTGGCAGCAGAATGGTGTGTGTGGGATTGAAAATAAACAACATTGATCATGTTCATGATATTGAAGGAACATGCCACCGAGTGCAACAGTGTGGCTCACTGATGTGTTTTTAATGGACAAGAGTGGAGCTCTAGGATCGATTCATCACTGGTTTTGGTCTTTTTACAGGATTTGTTGACAGTAAGAAAAATATAATATTGCCAACCTGAAATAATAATTTTGGCTCTGGTGTTTGAAGGCTGCCGTGACTTCTTGAACATAAAGAACACTGATCAATAAATCCTCCCCGGACAGACAAAAGGCTAAAAGTCCAGACAACAGTTTGCCGGGCGGGATGAATAAACAGGCAGCCAGAATAAATATTCTTTTTTAAATCCCTTACATGTGGAGTCCAGTCAATATTTGTGACTCACTCCGGCCGAAAGACGCTTTGGAGAGCGATGACCAAACAACACACACGTACACACCTTTGAACATGTGAAGCAAGGATGTGACAGGTGGCTCTTGTGTTTTGATGTGAAATGTCAGACTCTTACACCGCATAGTTCAATTAAAAAGCTCCCAGACAGCCACAGGTTTGTTACTGAGGATTAATATTCACCAGGAGGAAAATACATCACTGTTGCAGGCCAGGAAGACGAGTATTTCTAACCTCCACCTGCCACACTGCATTTGTTGTGTGATTTAAATCCCATTTGGACAAATGCTAATATTATTATTATCATGATGTTTTTTTTTTTTGTGTAATTGTCTTGTGTGGCCCGTCCTCTTCCAGGTCACCACGGTTGAGCGCAGGCTCAGACACCACTTGGTGATGCCTCGACCTACTCAGTCGTCCTCCTGGATCCACACTCTTTACATAGATTTGATATAATTTATCTGTATCAGATATTCTCTCAAGGGTGTAAGGACAGAGGATGTTCACCGTACACATTGTAAAGCCCACTGAGGCGATGTGGGCACTCTCATGGGCACACAGTTCGCTACAACAGCTCCCTATATATGGCATATTTTTGTTTTTTGTTCATTTGATGCTCCAGCATGTGTTTGTTATGAGGGGATTAGATTTCCTACAGAATCTTAATTGGGACTTGGATTGTTTGAAAACTCCGTCTACCAAATCCTCACCAAGAGTGTTTCCGACTGAAATACCAATGTTAGTATGTCACCTTACCATTTAAGCTCAAAGTGCAGCTGTACAGTCAATAGTCCCGGTGTACATTTTGACCTCCTCTGACACCAGATGAGAAGTCAGAGACCACTCATTAAGAGTTATCCTCGTGGGACTGTGAATGTCTGCAGGTATTCTCATGGGAATCTGTTAGTCGTTGAACTTATTGACCGTGGACTCAGAGACTGATGGTGCCATCCCAGGAGCTACACTGTTACTGTACTGAAAATGTGTTATTATGATAATGAATGCTGTACACAGCAGACCCACCCTCAACTGTGTATAGCTGGATGCTAAATCCCATTACATTAATATTAAACTTTACTGTATTTCTGTCCTGATTATACATTCTTAAAGTCTAGGGTCTTACGGCTCCTTCTTGGATGTTCAACCTTCACTGTGCAGAATGATGTATGTGCAGAGCAGAGATTGACACTTGGAGGCTGTTTTCACATTCATTTGCTGAAGCGGAAAGGTTTCTCCGAACTCACATTAAATCTGAGTTAAAGACCTGTGAGACGTGTGAGCAGGATTTTGCTTAAAACCTTTAGTGCAGATACACTGAGACTGGTGAGAGCCATCTTGTATCTTGTTACATAGGAGTAGATAGTTTTAAGAAATTGAAACAAAATAATTGACCTTTTTTATATATGTCAAAGTCCCCACCAACAGAAGCTCATCTCTCCCGCAGAAAACACTGCTCCTAAAACGCCTCATCAGTAGTACCGCCTTTAATTCACTTTGTGACATCACACTTCGTAACATAGTCACACATTTGCATAGTTAATGCCTAGCGGCTAGTTTGGCATGTAATAATAGATTTAGCACAGCTGCTCTGTTGTTGTTAGTGGTGCTGGCTCAGGCATGTTTGAAATGACCAATCAGAGGAGACTGGGAATTCAGGAGGGGGGCCTTAAAGAGACAGGAGCTAAAACCTGTGAGTGTTTCAGACAGAGGCGTGATACATTGCAGCACTGGGAGACAACTGATGTGTTTTTTGAGCATTAAAGCATGTAAACCTATTCTAGTAGTAAACCAAAATAAAATGGTGAACTTGAAAAGGAGAATAATATGCCTCCTTTGAAGCATCGGTAATGATAATGATAATTTGATATGATAACTCTCTCATAGGGACCATTTGGCTGAACAAGTTTACTTTGATTTATATTTTAAGTATACTTTGCTGTTAATACGTAAGTGAAATCATGAAAGCAGGACTTGTACATGAAACAGAGTGTTTTTAGAGAGTAGAATTGCTACTTTTACTTAAGTAATTATGATATGAGTAGTTCTTCCATCACTGTTTAAAAATATCTGCAGGGGATCTTTAACAATCACTTCCTTAGTCCTCTTTGGATAATTTAAGTATCTCACTCATATTCAATTATATATTATAGAGCTGTGCTCTTCAAACCTTTTCACATCAAGGACCTCTAAACCTCGATAATATTTTGCTTTTAGATGTTTGATTACAGAAATGGCCAAAAACCCATGACCATAATAGTCATGATGATGTCATCATCTATGTATGGGATTATAGTGAAAATAAATGCTTCCCCTTTTTGCTGGAGAACCCCAAACCCCTCCAAAAACTGAGACTGAACAGTTTGCTGGACTGAAGTTGACTTTCTGCCCTGATGAATATGTTTATGTCGTCTCAGAAAATGTGTTTTCCTCTGAGAGTATTTGGAGTTGCAGATAGATTTATCTGGTTTACACACTCTGTCAGCAGCCGCTTCCAGCTCCAATACAGGCTCAGACAGCCATGCCAGCTCTGTCTGGTACACTGTGTGCAGATGTGCAATCTCAGTAAAAAGCCATTTTGAGCACTCTTGACTGTATAATAATCACCCGCAGCCCTCCCTCTTCTATTTGTTTCATTAGGCTCTTGGCAGAAAAACATGTTCTATAGCATATCAGTACTTTCTCAGCATGAGAGCTGCCACGTTGCAGTTTTCAGGATTTGTCTGCCTGCACTTCTTCAGCTGTCTGTCTTTTAATAATAATCTGTAAGATCTTGTTTATGAAGGTATTATTTTGATGGCTCAGCCTGCTGCACAGTGCTCACTGCTGTCATGTTGTTGATCCAAAAGAGATCACCTGCTAATCAGACAGTGTGGGTGGTTCTCTGACATCCTTATTGTTTGATTTCATGTTCAAGCAAAATTACAACTGCTCATACTTAATATCCCGTTGTATACATTGCAAACAAACCCCTTTGTGAAGACTGCAATGTAAAAATACACGAGAAATTATTGGTGAAATGTACTACTTCTTGAATAAACATGCAAATTTAAAAACTTCCATTCTTGCAAAACAACTATTGTCATCCTGCAAAAAAATGTCTGAGAAGCACACAATATATTTTCTTTGTGCTGTAAACCTGATTCCAGCTTGATTTTTCTAAACTGCTACCTGACTGTTCCTGTTGGAGCTATTCTACACTTAGGATGGACATTAAACTCTCTCAGTTGAATCATCAGGACAAAAGATGAACAGCTGTGTAAGAAAAATATGTTTTCCCTCCTCACAGCTCTCTAAGTGCAGCTGGTAGCATCGTTGATAGCAGAGTTAAAGAAGGACACTGACCTCTGGCAGCTGCTCTCCTCTCTCCAGGACGTCCCGCAGGTGACGCCCTCTGTCACTGTGAGACTGCAGCTCCGAACACAGCAGGTCGCCGAGAGCGACGCGACGCAGGCCGAACCTCTCCTCCATCCGCTCACACTGCAGAGATTTCCCTGAGGCTGGACCACCTGGGAACACGCCCACGCGCACATGTACGCACGCACACACACACATACACACACACACACACACACACACACACACACACACACACACACACACACACACACACACACACACACACACACACACACAGGAGAAATCAGTCCATCCTCACCGACAAGTAATCACTAAGACAGCATACAAGTGAGGCGACGATGATGAGGAAGGAAATTGAGAGGTGAGAGAAGAGCATGAAAGAGGGAGGCAAGAGGAAATAGATGGTGTGTGTGTGTGTGTGTGTGTGTGTGTGTGTGTGTGTGTGTGTGTGTGTTTGCACATCGCAGGTATAATTCATTGCCAGGGGCTGAGAGGCAGGTTATCACAGACAAGTACATCTCACACGTTAGTACTTTTATACTTGTGAGGTCTTTTCATTAATATAACACTGTCCCGAGCACCTCACCCAGACCTAATTAGTAATTATACTGTAATTATAGTGTAATTAAGTACAGCAGGACTCCAGTTGAAATTTGCGGTACTTGTCCTTTTTCTTTTCTTTTCATGCCACATTATACTTCTACTCCACTACATCTCGAGGAAAGATATTGTAGTTTTTACTTTACTACAATTATCTGACAGCTTTAGTTACTAGGTTCTTTGTAAATTAAGATTTTACAAACAAAACATATGAAGAGCTCATAAAATATAATGTTTCGTTCTAGATTGAATGACCCAATAATCTTTGCAGAAGTGCAGAAGTGGTGTGGAAGTGCCTACATCTACTAATTGCAGGCACTTCCACACCACTTCTGCACATCTGCAAAGATTATCCTGTTGAACAAAACATGTAAGTATCATAAACTTGTGTTTTTCACAGAGATTATAATCATGATAATTTAAAATCCAATTAAAAAATCCCGTAAACTTTTTGTCGAGGGAACCAGGTCGATGCTAACTTCCAGGTTAGCCTGAAAAAATACATCATCCCTACAGCACTCTATGGAAAACAGTAACCACTGGAACAGGTTTTCTAAAACTTCACTCTGTTTCAAGCTCAACACCAACTGAAAGATGTTCGAGTGCTGCTTGAACACAGGTGGATGAAAATACTATTAATTTGCCAACATCCATAGTTGAGCAATGAACAAGGAGGGAAAGAATTGACCCTTTCCCATTGAAGACAGAATCTGAAGGACAAATTACACTGCATTTGCAAAATGTGCAATACAGTAAATTAACCTAAACTTTAGTCCAACCTTAACCCTCAAACAGGCCTTTGACCAAGAAGTCCTCACTTTCCAGGTCGAAAAAACTAAATCTCACAAAGTAAAAGAGCAGGCAGCATACATCCAAAACAGACACAAGAACACAGACAGAGCAAGAAGAAAAACACAGTTTTAATAATGAACCACCATTTAGTGATTCAGTTTTGGTCGATTTCCTTTAAAATATTCAAAACTATTTCAGCGGTCTCAGCAGTGTGTCTGCTCCACTGCTGGTCTGTGAGGTCTGTAGGTGTTTTATCGCAGGTTAACTGTATTACATGGCTATGAAGCTGTGTAAAGCACCGGCAGGAAGTTGTGATCTATCATAACCAGCCTTGAGCCCAGTAATAAAACACATGACGTGCTCACATTCATCAGTATTCTCACCGAGTGTATGACCCTCCGACAGCATTCAGAAACAAATATCGTTTCTTTTGAGAGCACAGACAGAAATGAGCTGGGCTCGGTCGGGGACGACCGTGACCGCCAGAGAAGGTCCATAAGTAATCGAGGAGGAGGAGCGGTTAAGGATTCATTCATTCAGCACATATTCACCCGACTCAAAATGCTGCACAGCCTCCTCCATGTCTGCTTGTTAGAAGTATTCCTCTGCTGCCTGACACCTTTGTCAGGAAGTAAAATAATGATCCACCACGGCTAAAGCAAAAGCCCAGAGAAGCTTGTTAGTGTAGTTAGTAAGGTCAGACTCTGCTGTCTCAACTGGATCTGTGGGTAGAGATGGTTTTCTCTCTCTGAAACCATTTGAAATTTAGATCAACCAGCACTGAGAATAAAATCTTCAGACAAGATGATGTGTGTTTTTAAAACCGCTGCTGAAACGAGGTTGATGAAAACCGTTAGCATACTAGTCAACCCTGCCAATTTTTTTGGAAGACGCGCTCTCCCAGTTTCCTCCGGGGGTCACAATTCTCCCATATTTCTCCCGATTTATGACATATTTTTACACTTTTTCCGCTTCAAGTCATCTCGTTTTTAGGCGTCTCGTCCTCCTCAGTGAGTGAGAGACGGACAGAGAAATGGAGAGGAGAAAGAATATCTACACACATTTCAAAGGGCCTGGAGAGAAGAGTTCCTGTTTCTTACGCAAACTTTTAATGGACAGGGGCTGTGAAATCTGCCACGTTGATGTTTCTGTCGTGACATGGAAATGTTAATATGAAACCCTTAATCTAGCTTTATTTATAGCATCTTCAAATTTTCAGAAGCACTTTGAAAACCCAGGTTACAAAGTGCTTCGTTACAAGGAACAACTGCAAGGAACTAAATTATGTAGTGCAACTAAAACTGTCACTGTCTGATGTGGTGAGTACGAACAGTGGCTGAGCTATGACTCATCATCTGGTGGAGAGGTGCACCACATCAAGTGAATCCTGCCTGAACGGCCATGTTCGTGTCACCTCACAGGTTCATTTTTTCGTTCCAGACATGGTGCTGACTTTGAAAACACTGTCTCAAGAGTCCCTGACACAGCATGAAATAAAAAGTTAATGTCCCCTCGACCAACCCCCATCTCCTCATCCAAACCTGCTCCCCTGCTGCTGCTGATGCTGCTGATCTGTCAGACTCGGCTCTTTTATCCGGTGAAGTAGAGCTCAGAGTCACCCGCTGCTCGTCTACCTGCTCTCTGAAATGTTGATGAGAGGCATCTTAAAGGAATTAAGTAGTAATACGGAGAGGAAAAATAGCAGAGAGTTCATTTCGGAACTCTGGAGTGACGGTGTAAGATCATCGGCCTTAAAGTGGATCAAATTGGAGTTGAATGAAAATACTACAAAGTCATTTTGGCTGAAGTAGTGATTGTTGCCCAATCTCCACGATATAATGTTAGCAGTGAACGTTTCTGCAAACAACAGTAACGTTCAAGGTTGACATTTGTACCAAACGGGGCATATTACGTTCACATTATATGCTTATCAGCCACCCGTCAGAGGTAGAGGGGAAGTTGGTGATGTTATTACAAGGCTGCAAAACAGGCGAGTGCAGTCCGAGTCACACAGCTAGATATTTTTAAGGACACCTGAAGACATTTCCAGACGTTTCTGTGGCGTCAAAACCGTCAATCTCCACCCGTGAGTGTGACGACCAACTCTTTGAGGCATTGTAGTTCATCATTTATTGTACAATTTGGTGCAGTTTTTGGGGTTGATGTTGAACTTCCCCACCTGCCTCACTGTGCATGTTGCCAATCATCAAGCACTTTCTGAACGTAACGTCGAGGTAGAATTATAACCAGTGATCAGTTAAATTAAAAGAAGTCAAATTTAGGAGCTCTTGTTGACACCTCATAGTCACATTTCTGCTCTAAAACCGTTTTAATTAAAAGCTGGAAAAGATGAGTTTTAGGTGGTATCACTTCATGTGGGTTTACCCATCCAAAACCTCCCTGACTGTAATAAATGTTGGAAAAGTTGGAGCAGTGTTCTGCAGCGGTGCTTCAGAAAAACGAGGTGCTGATGCCTGAGGGAAATGCTAATGTGAGGTTTCCCTGCTGCCTGTGCTTTCAGCCGTTTCTCTTTTCTCTCTGTTCACATCTCTTCATGTTCTCCTCTCAGTGCTCTCCCTCACGTCAGCCCTCCTGCCCCTCTCTGCAGAAAATTACCATCTTAACCCTTTTAATCAGACTTGCATTTGAATTTTGAAAACCCTGCTGCTGGTGTGAAAAGTAATATCAGTTGTTTTATTGATGTTCTGGATTGATGCAATGACAATTTGGCACTTCGGTGGTTTCTAAAGTGTCAGAAGCAACCACTACAGTTGAGTGTGAAGGGGAAAAAAGATGGTGTTATTCTGTGTTTTTCCTATTGTGCCATGGGACAATCCCATCAAATATGAATTAGTCCTTTTCTCAGTACTTTCTGACTACCTTACATGGTCTGGTGCTCTCAGCCTGTGGCCTATTGGTTCCCACAGGAGACAAAACTTCTTTGAAACAGCTCAAAAAATGGTAAATGGACTGTATTTATACAGCACTCTTCTAGTCTTAGCAACTGTTCCAAGCTTAACGACACAAGTCAGTTCACACATACATTCATGCACTGGTGGCAGACGTTACCATGCAAGGCGCCACCTGCTCATCAGGAGCGATTACCATTCATAACCATTCATACACGCTCACACACCTGATAATAATGAGGAAACATGTAACGCCAACCCAATCTCAAGAATAATATGTGGCAAAGTACGTTTCTGCAAAAACCAAAGATTAGTTAAAACTTTACGTTTCGTTGAGTTCAATTTTCTATTTCTCTCTTTTCACAACTCTGTGCTTATGCTCTGCTTAGGCACAAAAACCACTTGGTTATAGTTGGAAAAACATCATGTTTTGGCTTAAAATACCTCCTTTGGTCGCCATAAACACAGCTGATAACTGTCACGAGGTTTCCTCAGAAAATATCCAGTGGTGTCATATTTACAAATGTTGATATGCAGACTCTAACTGTGGTCACTGGCTGGGCAACATCCTCACCTCTAACTCCACCACAACCCCCTCCACCTCCTGATATGAAAGACAGTTAATAAAGATGAAATGTTAAACTTCTGTGGAAATGTCATTAGGGTACGTAGCCTATGACAGGTTCAAATTTGAATGTATCGGTTGTTTGCAGAACCACTGTGACCAGTGCCGGCCCTGACCAATTTGGTGCCCTAGGCAAGATTTTGGCTGGCGCCCCCTTGCATCGCAGTCAATTTCACAATCAATTTTCATACACTCACACAGAAACTACATGTATGTATTCAAGATTTTATTTCTTTTAAGTCAAAAATATCACACCAAATAAAAACTGAAGAAAGAAACAAGTGATACATTAAAAATACAATATAAATAAGGTATTGCGCAAACATATTAAAGAATATTCTATTTACATACAAAATAAAAACAGTCTGTATTCTTTGGGAGGAAACCTTTTGCAGCAGAAGCAGTGCAAGCTATCATTCTTTTTTGAGTACATCAGCCAGCTTCTTTTGATTTTTCCCCACTGACTAAGACTCTGGTAAAAAAAGTCATGTGGACACTTTCTCCCATCTTTGTTTTTGGGATATGTGTAACTGTTTTTTATTTGAAATGGTCCTCTGTGAACTAACTCCTTTCTTACTTTGTCAGTTAGAAGAGATGGCCAGTCAGCAGGTCTATTGGTGCAGCCTTTAGTCCTGATGCTGTGTCCCTCTCTGTGCTGAGGTAGGGGACAGGAGCACCTGATGCTGTGTCACTGGGGGTGGTGGTGAAATATTTTAAAAGTGCATCTGAAGAGAGAAGAGAAGTAAATGTGACCACTGGATGTTACATTTTAATAAAAAACAGATGCTTGGTGTGTGCTATACATAAGACTAATATAGACTAAAGTAAAGTGCAGTGAAACTTATATATAGCTATATATATATGTAGCCTATGAATGATATGGGAAAGCTAAGGTATGGAGTATTAACAGTAATACACTTTAACTGCACTTTAACACTGATGTAAACTTTAACAAATATAAACTGTGACACAATAAACCAAAGTCTTACAACTGCCCTATTACTTATAAAGTGGATGGAAAGCTAATAGCATTTTAACTGACATACAAGCAGAGAAACACAGCCAACAGGTTAAAATAACACCTGAACAGGCCTGACGTTAACTTTCCAAATGTCCCTTATGAATTTAAGGTGGAGTAACATTAACTTACATCGACTCAGCTATTTACTGATTATTAAACAATGCTACTATCGTCCGAAGTTAGCTAGCAAGCTAACACTCTGCTCCAACAAGGTAACTACGATGCATATTAGTTTCATTCACTTCATCACATTGACGTTACTGTACCTTTTTCCTTTTCACGTGTTTCTTCCTCTTCTTTCCTTCCTTTCCTTCCCTGGGCGCCGGATGGTTTCAGTCTTTTGGACATTGTGTTTCCACAGTATCAATAAACGTCTGTCTTGGGTCACGGTCCGGTCAGATTCAGGCAGCTCGCCTCTCGACCCCGCCCCCCACCCTCACAGAAGGCAGGTACAGTGCAACGAGCCAGGAACCCAGAAGAAAGGCCTCTCCATTATTTAATAGGCTTTGCTATGAAGTTATGTTGCTGTGGGCTTATATAATATTTCGAAATAATATAAGCAATAGCACTGGTAAAAAATATTATTATTATTATTATTTTTTCTCCCCCCGTTTGCGGCGCCCCCCGTGGATGACGGCGCCCTTAGCATTTGCCTATACTGCCTATGCCCAGGGCCGGCCCTGACTGTGACTGTGGGCTTACATTATATTGACAATGCATTTATGGGTCTCTGCAGAAACCAATGGCCGATGTCCAGACTACAGTTTATCACTCAAAAATAATTTACTTTGACATCAGTAAAGAACAGCCTCAAAAGTCATCAGCGTCCTCTACTTAGTGAATGTTGGCAGTGGAAAAGGAAACTCTCTTCAAAGCAGGATCAGTCATCTCTTCAGAATCCTGGCCTGAACCAATGCAGCCCTCGCTCGCTGCTATTTCAAAGAGCATTTTTGCATTTTCCTTTTTATGTTTATTCTGCTGCCAGAGATAATGAGTAACGTCGGAAACTGACGACAATGATGACAAACCTGAAGTATCTCAATGAGTGGAGGCGAGAGCATTGCCTTGTCTGCAGCCCATTTGCCATTTAGACTGATTTATTTTTTTTACATAAAAAGTATTACCTGCTATTTGTGAGGGGAAAAGCATTGTGTAACAGGAATTGATGAATAAATTAAATTACTAGAGAGATTTCTTTTTTTCCCACTATGGTTCTCTGCCCTCTTTTCCTTGATTCATTCCTGTCTCCTGCTCCAGCTCCATCGAACACAATCCATCTGTCACTTTGGCTCTCATCGAGGACAACGCTGTGACAGAGCTGCTCAGACATGGTGGGACGGTTTTGGTTTCTTAAATCTAAGCTTCAACCTACCTGAGTGTCAGTAGAGAAACTAGAAGGTGAGCAGAGTGCAGACATCTGCCAATGCTCAAAAAGCAGCACAGCATTTAGCAGCTAAAGAGACAGAAATGTCCCTCAGGAGTTGAAAAACAGAGCAGGAATAAATCATAGCTGCTTGCATTATCTTCATGTATCTTTTTTTTAATGACAGTGTTCTTTCACAAAAATAAAATAAAATATAATGTGAATATGTGCATATACCTGTTACCTTTCATAGTGCAACCAGACTATATTTGTATAATTGTTTCACTAGCAACCTGCAGGCAGAACAGTTAGTGGTGAAAGGTGTAAGATTGATCTGAGGTGATGATTACAGGTAACAGCTACAGTACGTGAAAGCATGAAGATAACAGCTACAGTACATTAGTGAGAGTCAAAAGTTGAAGCAGCCACAACAGCAGAAACTAATGCTCTGTTCAGCTGAGACGTGATCATCTAAACTACCCGAATCACTTTCTGTCATAACACGCTGAAAAGCAGGGTCTCTCTTTATACGGTATAAAATCTACTCAGGAGACACATTCGAGTGTAGATGACAGTATTGTATGTCACGGTCTTGTCTTTTCTGTCTTCTTTTATTTGTGTTTTCTGTGTTTTGTGTTGTCTTTTGATGTGTTTTCCTCCTCTGTTTCTCCCTAGGCTGCTTTCCCTTCACACCTGCACTGCATCACTGTTGTTAGCCCAGCCGTGTTCCCAGTGTTCTTCCCTATCGGCCTATCAGCTCCTTCCCCTGCTGTCTGGTATTCCCTGCTCATTATCCTCACCTGTGTTTCTCTGCCCGTCTCCACCTGCACCTCATTCCCTTGTTAGTTTAGTATTCAAGTCCAGTCTTTGTCTTTACCAGGTACTTTATTCCTCTACTGGTTGTCCTTGTTATCTCTCAGACGATTCTTGAGTTAAAATGTCCGAATACCAAAGAGATCCAATGATCTTTGTTTCACAAAAAATCAAGGATTGGAAAAAAGTCCAAAACATTAATAGAAATATGCTTAGCAGAACTTTTTTTGGTTCTTTCCTCTCGTATCAATCATCTGAAATCCCCTCAAATATATCTGGTGACCCCTTAAAGGGGCCCAAGCCCGAGGTTGACTTTTACTAGTTGTGGAGTAGTTATGCATCGTGGTATGGGTGCTTTGACTTACTGTTCGTTAAAGAGCTATATTTTTCACTGTGCAGTTGGCATTTTCTTCCATTTATTATTTATCATTATCTGCCCCTGCTGAGAGAAAGCTCCTGATCTAACTCAACGTCTCTTTCTCCAATATTCAGACAAACTATTAATACAGATCAGAGGGGAATTTGTCATGTTGGTTTTGTACACTAATACACATAGCCGTGTCAATGAGAGTACTGATTCAATAATCTTAATGGCCACATCGTTAGTATTTTTTCCATGGTAGTGAAGAAAACGTTGGTTCATGGAGACTCAGTGTCTCAGAGCTCTCATTAACCTTTATGTCTCTGTCCTGTCTTCCATTAGCAGACTGAACCACACCGCCTCACAGCATGCTAATTGATCACAAAAACACCCTTAACTCTGCTTCCAGAGGACGGAAGTAACACAGTACATTAACTCATCTGCTGCACCTCAGCACAATGAAGAAGCACATGTTTTTGTGTCAATTTACTTTTGTTTTTCACTTTTATTTCACTGCATTTTCATAGCAATTTTTAATGTAAACCTGGAAAAAATCCATCTTATATTTCTAAATTTAAGTGATGCAAGTAACAAATATTTTCATGAGGCTATAGCCATCATAATTAGAAACTGCCAGTGGTGAAAACAAAGTCCCAAGTCAGTTACTGGTGAGAATCAACGAATTCAAGTCAGTTATAGAAAATGTAACGTCAGCTCTATAGTTAGAATAAAGTAAAAATAAAATGATTCACCCATTAGCAGCAGCATGATGAATAAACATACAGTTCTTATGAAAATAAACTTACATCTTGCACCGCAGCTCTTCTCTAGAAATAATAATCAATGTCTTGTTTTCTAGCGATGAACTGCTTTGAAATGAGCTGTGAATTTGTACAAGAAGTTTTACGTCAGAACTTTTTAAATAACTTCATTAAGTTCTTCTTCTGTCGTCTGAAATGAGTGAGACCCTCTGAGAACATATCTCTGTCGTTTCCCTCTCTGGCTACGCTCCTGAACGCAGCTTTTTCATCAGAGCTGCAGTCTGAGTTCAGTTAGCTCGAAACATGCAGAAAAATGTCAGTGAAGCTGATCAACAGGTTGGTGGTATTCTGTCTTTTTCTGCTATTCTGTGTGTATGAGCCCAGCCCAGCAGTCAGCAGCTGCTCATTATTATCCAGTCTGTGTGTGTCCGTGTGTGCTTTCAACTCCATCTAATGAGAAAGAATCCAGCAGTGCTGAGGAGTGTGTGTGTATGTGTGTGTGTGTGTGTGTGAGAGAGCTCTCCGTTACATGTACATACCCATTATGAAGATGACCTTTGGTTTCTTCTGTTCTGTACAATAACCTGTCAGGGGAAAGAAATTCGTAGTTTAACATGTGGTGAAGATCAACATATGTGCAGCATACTGTACACATACAGCATACCGCGTGCACACGCACACACACACACACACACACACACACACACACACACACACACACACACACACACAAATAAATCTGCCTGCATACTTTTAAAAAAATCTTTTTTACACACATAGCCAGTGGTTGTGAATGTAATGCATGTAATGTAAGTGCTCCCAGTAACATTTGTTCTGAATGTGTATTGAAGTAGCAGATCACATGGCATGGTTAAGCTAGATTTTTGAAAGAAAGAAACCTTATTCTTATTTTAATTTTATTCAAAATGTCTCTCGTATTACTTTTACTTCTGCATACTTCCTCCACTGCTGTTGAGGAACACAGTCACTGAAAGAAATGAATGCAAACATTTAAATCTTTAAATGATGCATTATTATGGACCAATCTGTTTTTCTTGCAAGACCTGCACTACTCTGCCTCTGGCGTGTGGCTATTGTTTCTCCGTTATGAAACCTCACCCACTTCAGTATAATGAAAGCCATGACGGCATTGTGGAAGTGGTATATTTCGTGCTAAATGCATACATCATGTTTTTTGGTGGGAGAAGGCAAGAAACGTGGTGAAGTTCAACTGCTAGGCGCCTTCTTCCCTTTGAAAAATCTCAGAAAAAAATCTGAGAGAGACTTTTGTGGCCCTGTAGTATGTTGGACAAGGTCAGTGGACCACGATAAATTTACTGTTAAAACAAGAATTAGCTAGCTAGCGTGCCTGTTCCCAGTTGTATGTACAGTGGTTGTCTACTGTTAATGGGTTGTTTCTTGCCATTGGTTTGTAAAACAAACAGCCAGCGGATTGTGAACTTTAGTTTACCTGGTAAACACACCGACCTCTTCGGCTGTCACAGCTGAAATGTCTTTGGGCTCGTTAGGTAAAGCGGAAAGGCCCGTTGTTCACAATGTGGACCAGCAGCTCGCTTTGCCAACACGTTCCAACTCCCAGCTCATGAAATTCGGCAGCTTGGTCAGTGCCCTAAAGCTTGAAACTATGATGCTTTACCTTACCCCCCAGCACTAGTTTATCAAGTAAAAGGCTCCACGGTCAAGTTAGCACTATTACGTTCCTATTACGTTTGGTGAGACTTTAAGAATAAAGGCTCTGGGGTCAAGTTTGCAACAATGCATAACATAAAATGTCCGATGTAAGTTACGTCAGTTATGTAACTCTGAGTGACTCAGAGTGGAGTAGCAGGAGACCTGGCAGGAGGCTGAATAAGCTGGTGTGTTTACCAGGGAAACTACATCTCAAAAACGGCTGTCAGCATCGCAAGATGAACAGACACAACCTGAGCTGACATGACTATGAGTTACCAGTTTGAGCCAAGCACAGAGAACACAACCAATGCAAGGGCTTACCAGAACAGCAGTGGGATCTATAATGATGGTAAAATGATGGCATTAACTGGAGCATTCTCTCAATTAGTAAACTAGCAGTGGGAACAACAACAATGATACGACATAAGGGTTGTAGAATGTGTTGAAAGTTTCACTGTATACAAAATGTATTCATTTTATAAACGTGGCTCATGCAAATTTGACAGCCGACGTCTGGAGTAAATGCAGCGTTTGTGCTCCTTTAATCAGGCTGGTGTCTTCCTCCTCCTCCTCCTCTCTGTCCTGTGGCAAGGTGACGTTAGCATAGTGACAGCTAGCTGACGAGATTAACATCAGGACTAACAGTGAATCAACAGACGAGCCCTCCTCCCTCTCCATTACACAATACTGTTGATGTAGAGCAACTGTGATGAAAACATACACACACACTCACCCACGCACGCACACACACACACACACACACACACACACACACACACACACACACACACACACACACACACACACACACACACAGAACTGCCTGGAGAAGTTCATTCAGACATCTGGTTACATGACAGATGTGGCATTTACTGAAATGGAACAATATGGCTGTGATGAAATTCTGGTTTATGAAAGAAGACAGAAAATATGTAACTGCTACTGTAATAAAAGTTTGGTTGATTAGATGTGGTGTTGTGTTCTGTAGCTCATAGAGGAAGGCAGGGAGCGTGTTCATGTGTACGTGGTTTGACTGTTGACACAGACAATCTGTCAAAATCAATCAGTCCATCGACTCACTTTCCGTGGCTCCTTCAGCATACCCAGTTTCTTCCTCCTCTTCAACCTGGAAAAAGAGAAAGATTCAGACATTGTTCCATCGTTTGTTTTACGTATATATATCCTATTTTCTTCTTTGTCACCCTCTCGAAGCAAATTTGAATGAGAACTTGTGATAAAGGAAGAGACCGACACAACGTGGACAAAACTATGTGTGCCATTGTTAAGCTCAGTGTGGTGGCTCTGGTCTGCACCACCTTGTCTGACTCTTCCTAACTCAAACATAGGAGTATTTCAAATTTGTATACTTAAACTGAAATGCAATTTATAATAAGTTTTTTTCTTATTTTAGTATTTAGAGAAACTGCAGTTTTTGGCACTTGTTTATTTAGCCCCAAAGGTTGCTGCTCGACTAAGACCAGAAGCATGATGTGTCCTTACTACTACCTTAATACTTTTGGCCATGAAATGTTGTGCAAAGGGGAAAGAGTAAATTGAACAAGTGACACAAAGAAACTGTCTTAAAAAAGTGCATAGCACTGAGTAAACCCTCAGTCTCCCTGGAGCAAACACACACACTGAGCCTGGAGGAAGCCTGAAACTCTCAGCAGCCTCATTCACTGAATCATCATTATAGAGTTACAAACAGATGCCAGAGTCAAACCGGGGCACGAAACATCGGCTAAAAGACATTTATCTGTTTCGTGATTCATTCGCTCTAAGCGTCGTTCATATATTTGAGACCATTTTTAAAAAGAGTATCTCCCAAGTCTCATTGCTGCAGATTTCCATGGTTATCCTCCTCAGCTTTGGCCATCAGTATAATTCTGGCACAAACTATCTGATAATGACTCCTGTGTTAGCATTAAAATATCACGTATTCTTAAGATTTAACAGCCTGATGGCACACTGATATTAAGAAAGAATGATTTCACTGAGATCACTGCTGATCTTTGTGAGTGTCCAGAGCAGGATAATGTTCAGAGCCATGACAGAGATAAGAGCAGAAATTCTTTTACCTTACTTAGCCAAAGAAAAAAAAAAAAAAATCATTTTGTTCTCGTTTATTATTAGCTTTGTTTTTTAATAAATGGAGATAAATCGTTCCCTGAAGGCGAAGATGGTTCAAAATTGAAATGTTAATGGATCATTTAAAAGGCAAGCAGAAACTGATCAGTCATGAAAACACCAAGCTGTGAGAGAAGAGAGGGAATGTCACAAATACAAATCAGATTTTGAGAATCTAATAATGTTTGCTGGCAGTAGAAACTATTAAAATCATGCCACACACTTACAAAAATCAGACTGGAAACATGTCATCTACTGTCTCTACAAGCCATGTCTCTCAGGAATGCAGCTACGTGCTTCATCACCTCGATGTTTCCTGTTACTTCCCACCGAAAAGCAATTGAATGTGTGAAAACGGAGCATCCGACATCACATTTGAGCGAAAAACATCTAATATGCACATAAATGCAGCGTGAGATTACCGTCTGCCGACTTAGTGTGGAAGGAAAAACATGTTATTATTCTCATTTTCATACTATGTCCAAATAATTTAACTGAATTGTTTTTGCATTTTATGAAAGAATGCACATCCTGGTGTTATATCAGGTGCAAAAGGGCAAAAATAATATCAAGAAAAATACGTCTGCTCACTGAAAAGATAATATGTACTCTGAGAAAAAAAGTTTAATTTATTAATTTATTATTTATTTAATCATCCAGTGGCTGGCGTGTAAGTGGCTCAGGGGAGAGAGGAAAGACTAAGGAGTGGGTCTCCTGTCCAGGCGATCACTCGCTGGCTGCTGTAGGCTCCGGGCGGGCATTGAAGCTCATATTACTGAGTGTTATATGAAAAATAAAATTACATAAAAGCATATGTGATCGTAGTTTGTTGCTATTGCATGGCCATTTAAAAATGGAATACTGTGTTTTGGACTAAATATTTTACTGAAATTGATCTACTGAATGATAAAGAATGAGAGGCGACAATATTTGATGCATGAAAGATCAGGACGCTTCATTGGTGAGTTGCCAAAACTTTTGAAATGCTTGTTTGTTTGATTGTGTGTCGATTGTAACGGCCTGATGTGGTTTCATCTTGAAATGCTTGGCATGAATTGAATCACTAGAATCTAATCTTTTTAATGATATATGGCATGAGTACCCATTTAACCTGAGGAGTTGTGTCTATGTCGCCTAGACATAGTTGTTTTGTCATGCAGATGAGCTGGACAACCCAGATTATGTTGTCCTGGAGCTAGAGGTGCATCAGATCAGTAAACGCTCCTAAAAACTGTACTGGATGATTAAACCGGTCCTCAATTAAAAATCTCAAGAAGAAGATAATAGACAGGATTACAAAAAAGGTCCAAAGAAATCATTATTCAGTCCGTGAGAAGATGCAGTTCTTCATCCAATAGCTTCAATACTTCCAACCCTACAGTAGGTGGATCGTTGGTGTATGTCACTTAAGTAACTATAATTTTCTGTCCTCGTTCTCAGACTGCAGCCAAAGAATGAAACTGACTTTTCTTGTATTTTACAGAGCAATTTTTCAGTATGGGGACGGCTGACTGTCAGTACACTAACAGCTTGGCATCATGCAGACAGACGATTGCAGGAAAAAAAAGAAAAACAACCTCCCTTGACATTTCTATCTATTACTGGCTCTGACCTCATACTGCTCTGAAACTGTCTTCTAATGGTTGTGATTTAGACATGTGGCTGCTGGCAGAGGGGTCATAGTGAAGTGGAGATGCAGTTACACTCAGAGGAGACCCAGACTGAAGTGAAGCAGAGCTCTGTTCGTGTTAAATAAATGCCGTCAGTGTGGGGGAGTGCTGGGTGCCAACGACGAGCCAGCTTGGCATGTGGGTACACCAACTGGTCGGATGAGTCAGAGAGAGGGAGAAACACATGCACAGCACGCATTGCTTACACGTGATGGAGGCAAGATATGCGTATAAACACACACAAACACTAGTTTCTTAATTCCTGGGAAGTTGATGTTCGTATGTGATACACACAACACATGTCATAAACACACACTCCTACGCAAACATTCAAAAACAACAGCTAAAGCCTGTATCCATGTTCGCAGCTCTGTGATGCTGCAACGCTCATTACACACCGTGCCGCAAAACTGTTGAACGGATGGAGGCGAGACAGTGTTTCCTCTTTCTCTTCCAATAACTGCTGAGATATTTCCTTCAGGACCAAAGTGATGGACCAATCAACTGACAGACCGTCATCCCTACAGTCCAATATTGCCAAGCAGTCAGCTCAATAAAATGCAACATTGTTGGAGGGTTAGTCTAAAAAAACTAGTAATATTAAAGAAGTAGCTATTTCCATTTTATGCTATATTATGCTTCTACTCAACTACATTTCAGAGGGGAATACTGTAGTTTTTACTCCACTACATTTACAAGATACAAGATTCGAACAAAACAAAAAAGTAAAGATATCATTTTAAAATATTTCTTTGGTGAAGGTGGAAGTCACCTATATAAACAGATATTGAATAAAAGTTTTAAAATATCTGATATTAAAAATACGTCAGCATCAAAAGTAATTTCCTTTTTTCAAATCCCTTTGCCGTTAAAATATATTCATTTAAAATACGCTACTTTGGCTATGATGCAGAATGTAATCTGCAAAATAACTAGTAACTACAGTATAGTTATGTGTAGTGGAATAAATTACAATATTTGCCTCCTTAGTGGAGTGGAAGTATGAAATAGCAGAAAATGGAAAAACTCAGTACTTGAGTAAATGTACTTAGTTACATTCCAACACAAGGTTGTGTAAGGACATGTAGTTTGTAGTCCATTTTATGTTACTAATAAAACAGAAATAAATGCATTTATGATTAATAAGTCCCCAAAATAAAATGTCTGTGATAACTTACATACAAGTTACTTTGCAGGTTCAGTTATTCATACATCAACTCAACTAATCAACTAATAAGTAATGATGCAGTCTAGATAATGTAAATACATAACTACTACTACGAAGATGAGTTGTTGACAGGGAAGAGTGAATTTTCTCAGCAAATGTGGAGGCTGTCTGGAATTTGGAAATTAAAAATAAAATCAAACGAGCAGGACAGCAACAAAATTTATCTCTCCAATATTTACTCCTGCTATAATTCTCTCACATCAGACTCTGAGTGAGTCACCTGTGTGATCTAATCAAATAAGCTGCGGCGGTCGCCCTCAACTCATTAGATTCAAACCTCAGGACAAAAATATTGAACCATCATGTCTGTCAAAATGAACCTGGAGACGCTCTGGGGGGTTGAAAAACTCATCATCATTAGGTAGCGGCTTTGTGATGTGCAGCACAATTTGCTACGACGTAGCGAGACGAAACGACGTAAAGGACGTAACAAGGCAGAGAGGGAGACTGGAATGATGACAAAAGGCATGTTAGTGTCTCATATCTGCAAAGACCCTGCAGCCCTCTGCCTTTTCCCAACCCAAAATGTTGCTATTTGCCGTCCTGATAATGTTTACTATCTTTCTGGTGCGTTTAGGAACAGCTGGAACAAATCCTACTGATTCTACCTTTAAGTTTTAAGTTTAATAGTCTTTGAATTATATTAATATGATGTGAGGTTCAGTTAACTTTGCACAGAAATGTCCTGAGGGAAACTTTTATACTCTGAGCACATTTCAGAACCTGTACTTTATTACTTTTACTTGAGTAAAGAAGTTAAACCAGTACTTCTACTTTTAAAAGAGTTTTATTTTTACACAAGTAGCTGCACTTCTGCTTGAGTAAAGTGTGTGTGTACTTTTGACACCTCTGATCCAAACAGTAAAATCAGAGAGAGGATCTTGTTCTTTGATTCTGAAAGACACGACAGCCTGATATTTAACTTTAGAGGTTAAAAAGATTTGTTTTGTTTGTTTATGTTTAAAGATTTATGCATGTAAACATTATTTTTATTAAACTGATACATTAACATTGTTTACATTTAGCCAGCTATTAATGGGAATAGGACAAATATACCATCAAATAATAAAATGGACTTACAGCCACACAAGATGTTGTTTCATCAGGACTAAACGAGAAGTGGTAAAGAGCAACAACTAATTGGAGGGAAATATTCATGAGATCTGACACCGGGAACCCAAAAATAGCCGCTCGGCCCTTCTGTCCCACTCCTCTGCCACCTTCTGCGGATCAGCACGCTCACAAAATCCATCTCCTCCTCATATCTGAGGGCACAAATATGGGATGACAAGGCTGCACGCCGTCTTCGTTCCACTTCACAGAAAAGGGTGTCACTGCTCGCCACAGGAAGTGCTGCACAGTGACGTCGCTGCCTTCAACGAGCCGGCTGCTGTTTTTGTTTTGTTTGCACTCCCCTCGTCCTTGAGCCGCTCTGTGGCTTCCTCTACAAGGACTACCGCTGTATTTTATTGATAGACCAACCAGGCTTCATCCTGGCTCTGAATGTGTCTGAATGGTGATGAGTAGGTGACACTGGTCAATAATAATCGACCAGTTCTCTCTTGTCTGTCATGACTGAGAGTGTTTTATTAGGAAATTACGGTTGGTCATGGAGCCCAGGAGACTCGCAGCAGGATGTTGTCTGACAGGTAACACCCGGCTGTGAGAGTAATTGTGAACAGGGCTGGTGAAGATTAAACACTGTGACGAGCTCTGTGGACAGTAAGAGATGCATATCGAGGCTGAGGATAAATGACTGCAGCCTTTGATACATTAGGTATCTGCAGCAATAATGGTTTCATAGTTCTGATCAGGGTTCAGTCTGGGCTGATATTTTGTGCCAATATTCTGACCTGATGATGCACCATCAGTGTCCGATAATGAACAAAGTAGATTTGTATTTGCCAGATGTTTCTTAAGGCTGGAACATGCAATATGGACTGTATACCTGTGGTGGATAGTAGCTAAATACATTCACTAGTACTGTGCTTTTGCAATTTTCATGGCTGATTCCTATTTTCAATTTCGGCAGATTCCGATTTTCTTTCAACTTTTTTGCTTCCGCTTAGCATTCTGAAGTAAATACTGATTGCACAGAGGAATGACTGTAGAAAAATGTCACCATCCACGTATAGATTGGTTCCCTATAAGCCTCACTTTCACGAAGCTGTTCTGTCTGCCATCCAACACATCCTCATACCTAAACGACTGAACAGGTCGGGATAACTGTGGAAGCTCTACACTCTCGCTGATGGAGGAGGCAAAGAAAGTGAAGAGGGAGAATGATAGAAACCAAGGTAAAACAAGAGCGAATGGACGGGGATTCACTTGATCAATATCACAACAGCCCTTTAATTGCCATGGCTAGTGGAGCGATTAATTTTACTACTGCGTTGGTTATTTTCTCTAATAGTATCAAACATATTTCAGTTGACATGACCCCAGCATTCATTTTTTTGAATAGTATCTCCCGAGTGTGAATTCAATGTACTGTATAGGGGTGAAACGTCATGCTGTTGAAAGAGAGAATACGCCTTTAAAACCCATCTCAGAAAACTGTAGAACAATAAAGAACCTCCATCAGGCAGAAAGAAAAAACCTTGAGTTGGAGAAATTAAGTAGAAGCTAAACAGAAAAGATGTATAGAACAAGGCCAAGAGAGCTGAGCAATTTGTTTGCAGACACTCGGAGGAGGATGGGAAATGAGACAGAGGGTCAGGGTTATGCTTCACTGCAGCACCAGGATCGCGTGGAGGAATCATGCTCGTCTGCACCCTCGCCAAGTATTACACAACAGCATTCTCCTATTCTGGACATGTGCTTTGCTGAATCATCCAGCCTTTGAATCGAGATCACCACTTGCCATTTTTGAAAATTTAAAAAAATGTCATAATGAAAAGATAAAACGATTACAGAAAAGTTTCTCTTCTTCAAAATAAAAAAACAGCAGACACACAAAAGTGTCAGATCACCGTCCACATTCAATCATGAATTCTTACCTCTTCGTACTTGCAAGCAACATCTGCCAGGCTGCTGGTTTCCCCCAGTACACTGAGATCCAGCTCACTGGGACCTGAACACAGGAAAGCAAAACAATCATCAAACTGTGATGGGAACCAGAGATTCTGTTCATTCACTTCAAATTACTTATTTTAAAGGAGGTGGCACGAGTGTCGGCCATTTCAAGATTAACTGTGTAACTAAAGATTTTAAAACAGACACTTTAGTGACCTATATTCTGTCGTTATCATTCATGCAACATTGATCTTCATTTGTCTTATGGGCAATTTAGTTCCAGCCTTCATGAGTGCCACATTTAATTAGTCTCAATGTTTTTTGTAACACGTGTCTTCTACATTCAAACTTTCAGCATTTCAACTAATGATTATCTTAATTTTCTAACAGTATTTGTCTTGAAGCCCATTGTGATGTCTTCAAAATGTATTTGAACAGTTCAAACCCCAAAGATGACCTGTAGCTGCTCCTATTAGCTGGAAAACACAATGGGTCCACATCATATGGCCTGAAATGGTCAAGGTTAAAATTTATTAACACTTACTTTACACTTACTCTATGCATATAACATAGTCAAAATCAAGTGCTTAGGTGGGAAAACAGCCTATTTCGAAACTACATAAACTAAATTTCCAAGTGTATGGCTTTCAAAACTGTAATAAATTAAATATCACTGGATTTGAAATCTCATTGGCTACATGACGCATCAATTATCCGGAGGCTGGCGTGTCAGTGGCTCAGGAGAGAGGACAAAGAAGAGAGAGTGGGTCACTTGTCTACATGATCACTCATTGGCTGTTGTAGGCTCTAGGGTGGGCTTCGATGTGTTTGTATTGTTTGGCGAACTAGCTGATCATACTGATCATTTCAATTTTAAAACCTTCATAGTTTTCAAAAGTCACACCTCATGTCTAGAAAATGTAAATATAATCATAATCAGCACAAGTCAGGTCTCATTAAAGATCAAACATTCAGCAGATTGTTTGTAAAGAACATGTTTCGTACATACTGTCAGCTGCCAAATCACATCACAGTAAATTACATTACTGATTTACTGTCAGTTGGTGTCATGTGCACCACCACCACCACACGCAGCATCAAACCTCCAGATGTAAACAGCTGAACATCTGGACTTTGATGTGCAGTCTGTGCAGCACAATTTAAAGAGGACCATAAAATATCCACAATCGAGGTTAATTTTGGCCTCATTGACTCTTGAACCTGAACTGAACCGGAACGTCCTGTTGTCAGAAAGCTGCCGAGGGTGATGCTGTGATAAACTCTAACACATAGCATCTTCATTCCCTCTGCCGGGTGGAAATGGGTCGTGAATAACACTTCCCCTCGGCAGATTTTCCTGCATTTCCTGCATGCCAGCGCCCGCCTAATAGAGAACTGGGTTAGCGTCTGTGAGGATGCAGCTTCAAACGAGTCCAGAGAGAGGGCAGCTGTGAATTTCTTACATGCATTATTTTAAAAGACCTCAGAATGCACCAGATTTGCAGTGAAAATCAACCAACAACAACAGAAATCGGCCTGTGCCCTCCCTGCAGTTCATAACTTAAGCATCAGCAGCATGTCATCTCTCCCTTGGAAAGTGAGGGGCTGAGGTATGACAGCGTGGACATTTTTGTTTTGCTGTTGAGGCCGGTGATGTCAGGTGGCCGAGGCTGCAGTCGTCAGCAGCACTTCAGGTCGGTCCACATGTGCTGCTGTGATAATCATCCTCTCTCTTGTGAAAATACGCCACTAGAAGCAGCAGACGGACCTGGAGGCAACAGTTTGCTCAAACTACTGCCAATCTATTTCTGTTTCCCACAGCTTTTCCTTACACTCTTCTATGCGAGCAGATTGATGAAATTTACCCTTCCTCTCTGAGAGGATATGAGGTTGAAGCTACAGATCGCACACATGTGGCCGGGATATCAGATTTTTCCGATGTGTAGTTTCAAGGTGCAGAAATGGACCTTTTCATCGTCCTTTCAGTGTGCACTCCACTCTGAATGGAACACCTATTGAGATGCTCTATTATACAGACAACATATGCAGAAGGATGTCTTGACAAATGCACAGATGTCACGCTGCTCTTAGATGCAAAGTGGGCTACATAACTGCTGTATATAAGTAGACTGTTATTTCAGTCTTCAGTAAATCATGCCCTAAATGAGGAAAAGATCTTCTATAACAGCGAGTAACATATTATCTTAAAAACAATATTATTCTCACAGTAGAAATCGTTTCTCTGTTCCTTAATGAGAATCTAAACGTTTCTCATTTTTCCCAAAGATTTATTTTTGAGATTTCTTGAGCTCTCTCAAGTGGTACAAGTACACCTGCGGCTATTTGGTGGTTCAGCGTCCTGTCATGACTGCTCTCAAGCATGCGGAGAGGAGCTGCAGGAGTGTGTCACGTAGCTGTCAAGTAGCACAAAGCAATTTTGATGTCAAGGATCACTGGAAATGTGAGCCTCCATCATATTAAGTGCCTGGCCTTCATCACCTGGCGTACAGATTCAAAAGAGAAGCTGTCAATTGTTTTTTATCGATGACTTGTGGGTCAAATGTCTGTCATAATCATACCACGGCCAAACTGTCTTTAACTGTCCGTTTACAGCTCTGTTTGGCCGCTCACTCACTAAGCTGGTCTTCTTGTTGGGCAGGAGTCCTGCTCTCGTCTGTATCTAAACATGTTTTCTCCTTCTGAACTATTCTGAGGTGCCATATGTTCTCTCATGGTGTTTCTGCACCTCGTGACACGATCCTCCATTCCTTCCCGACTGAGTCTGTTTGGGCAAATCTGCTCCAAACTGTTCATCACAAAAACGCCCAAGTGTTTTGGCGGAGTGCTTTTAAAACTGGTGATTTGATTGGTGGTTAGCCTACTAATAACCATCGTACGTGACATATTCTTCCTACGCAGCCTCCTGCTGTGCTGCAACTGTGCCTGAACAGAATGAACCATAAACATTAAACAAGCCAAGTAGATTTATAAAGCCCAAAAGCACAAGTTGTTCTTAGAGGGTTTTATGATCCGCACAAACATTAGACCATCAACAATCTGGCAAAAAAGTGGAGGAACCTCGGACAAAGAAGTCTTCTAAGATGATCAAATTTAAAACATGTTGCACAGCTTTTCATCAGTTCACCATGCTTTATCCACTGAACTGAAGGGATGATTTATTATATTCTAATAGACACACATTGAAGACACACACTGGTCTGTTGTGTGTGCCTTTTCAAAGTAACAACTCTTCATTTCAAATCCAATTGACATTTGTGACAGTGCTATCAACAAAAAATCCAGCCTTGGAACAGAGCCTAAGGCCTGATTTATGACGGCCCAGGATAAAATTTTGGCAATTGACATTTGTACAAAACGTGTCATAGGGAGTGGAGGGGTGGTGGAGTTACAGATGAGGAGGCCAAATCAGTGACTGCAGTTTGAGACTGGATATTTTTAAGGAGCCAGCTGTATTTAAGCCAAAACATGATCTTTTCCCTTTCCACTTAACTAAGTGGTTTTTGTGTGTAAACCTAACCCGAGCATAAACACAGTGTTGTCACAAGACAGAATTAAAACTGAACTTAAAGAAAGGCATAGTTTCAACGTATCTGTGGTTTGCAGTAATGTACCTTGCCAACATTCTGACAATTTATCATGGTTTAACAAAGAGGACCCAAAGGCGAGACACTGAGGCAGAAGTAACTGAACAAAAGGCGAGCTTTAACCACACAAAAGCTGAAAATCCAAATCCACAAAATCCCAAAATAGAAGAAACAAAGGGCAAAACTCCAGAAATCCAAGAACAAAAGAAAAGTACACCTGGAGAATTTTGTCAGGTGGTGGACACCGTCATACTTTGTTGCACAGTGTGCTGGTGTAGTCACACTGAGTCACACTAACGTCTCCATGGAGGCGTGCCATTCAACAGTTTGGTCTGTTGGATAAATACAGTATACTGATCGGGATGATATAATGTAACAGACATGTTGCTTGAGGATAACGTCTGCTTTGGAGACAACTGAAACATTTGACCAAAACTTCACGCTGCTTTTTGATTTCTGTTGAGCGACATAAGTGTTGCGTACCCCACCATAAATGAATCTTTACTCAACAGTACTCCTCGTGGCTTGCTTCATGTGTGAAGTTAAGATCTGTATTCTTTGGAAAAATAGTTAATAGCATTTGTTTGTGTTTAGTTTCCAACTGTAAAAAGTCCTGCTACCTTCTAAATAACCTCCTGTAAAACAATGTATTATTGTTTCGTGTTGATTAGTGAGCTTCAAAGATGCTGTCAGGCTAATTTTGTCACCTTTAGCCAGACTAGCTGTTTCACCATGCAGGTCCAGTCTCAATGCTAAGCTAAGCTAACAGGCTGCTGGCTATACCCTTCGATTTAACAGAGAGATATGAGAGTTGTATTTATCTTTTCATGTAACACTCGTCAAGAAATCAAATAAGTGTACTTCCCAAAATATAGAACTATTCCTTCACTAACCACTTAAAAGGGAACTGCAGCAAAAATGTTTGTTTAAATTAAGGAACATTTGAGAATATATCACGATTAGATTTCTAGAAGTTTCAGGTATCTGCCAGAAAATCACGAAGTAAAGATTTTAACCAGTCCTTTTCCAACTGACTGCCTAAAAACATTGAGCAGCATTTTGTTAAACCAAAATGTGCTACAGTAAAACAGTGAAGCAGCCTGTGCACCACAAAATACGTGGGATTTCTGTTCTGCTTTGGAACGGTTACACTTCACACCTACACTTGATTATCATGAAAATAATGACTGCTCTGCTACCAAAAACCAGGCGTACTTTGCCAGCTCAGTTCTGTGCCAACGTTAACATTTTTCTAAAACCTTTCTGATGTCTATCACTTATGAAATCACAGCAGAAACACCTGCAGAGCGCTCACTGATCATATCTATTAAACCAACATTCAGTCAAAGAAGGTCAGGAATCCGTCTGCCATATTTTCAAACAGTAAATTATCAGGTCTTACATAATTCATATAGTCTCTTGCCATCTGCCTGATCAAAGATTCATTCTAACCTTGTTCAGTATTTCTCACAAAGCGTGGCTGACCCTGCTGCACTGGTTGCTGTGCCAGCTCTGGTGGTAGGTGGGTGATGTTTATGGCTTCTCTCTTCTTGTGTGTGGATGTTTCTACACTGAACACATGTACCAGTAACTCCGAAAAAGCAATACAAGCCCTGAGGATGTTCTTCACTCTGACTGCTGGAGTTTTGGTGCATATCCGTTGCATCATATTTCATCATCATTTGGCCCAAAGATTGGCTTTTTTCTTTGCCTGTCTCTGGGTTGGATTCTGACTTATCCAGGTCAGGCAAGTCATAAAATTAAAACTATTTTTCATGGCAGAGTGCTGGAGATTAATTGAGGAGTCTCACCGCCTGAGGAAAGAAGCTGCTCTGAAATCTGGAGGCACGGCAATAAAGCAAAGTTAACTTCACTGTTGTTTCACCATCAATATATTACAGTTATTAATCTTAAAGCTACTACAAGGAGTTTTTAACTGGTTATGAAGCAATCTCAATTTATCCTGAAGCAGAGCCAGTCCAAGGTTTATGGGGCCTTAAGCAGAATTTGATTTGGGGCCCCCCTCCCCCAGCTAAACGCACCACCCACCTCTGCACTGCCAATATTAACTATATATTGTCCATGCTCCAGCGTTTGTCCATTGTGCATCTAACACAACCCTTTCTCTTTGGCATTTTTCAGCTTTCTTATCTGACATATTGATGTGGCAGATGGGAAATCTGGGACTGACCAGTTACCAAGCTCATTTTTCATGCACTTTTGATCTAGATCTGCAAGGTAACTAGTAACTAAAGCTATCAAATAAATGTAGTGGCAATAAAGCTCTTGTTGCGCAGTTATTAAACCTCTCTGAACATAAAAAACTCCAGCGTTGTCTCATTGTTTTATAAAAAGGTGTGATCATCTCACCAGCTGCAGGCTCTTTGGAGGGAAACAGCTTGTTGTCCAGCGTCATGCTGATGTCACAGAAGACCTCCTCCTCATCTCGGTCAGCATCCAACTGAAACAAGAAAGAAAAACAAAGATCAGCTTTGACAGTAATGATAGAAAACATAGATGTACACAGAAGTCATGGAGGACATGCTCAGTGTGTTTGGCCAGCGTGACCTCCAAGATGAAACTCATTATAAGATCAAACATAAGAAACGAGCTCTGATGCAAACTACACACTCGGGTCATTTCAGATTCAGCTCACACACAAAGCTTTAATGACACTGGATTAATTAGCATCCTTTCTGTGTCAATTGGTCTCTGACTTTATTCAAAGGCCGGCTGGCTTCCTTTTGCACGTACAGTACTCGTAAATTGAGCATGAAGAATCTGCTTTGGGAGCAAACTGGAAGCTGATTGAAACAGACTTCTCCTCCTCCCTAATCTGCTCTTTGGCTGTCGCTCTGCTCTCATCAGGGGCGACGACAAGCAGCTGAAAGGCGATCTTGTGCATACGAAAGCGGATAAAATACAAACAGACTGGATATAATGTGCCTTCAGGTGTGTGATTCTCACCAGAGACAAGTAAACCAAATACAGACAATGAATGAATGTCAGCTGTGGGAGTGGAGGTCAGGAGAAATGTAAGATAAGGATAACAGCAGCAACAACCAGCTTCCTCCTGGGGTTTCCATGGTAACAACCTGAAAGAAGACAGACCGGCGTCTGCCGTCGACTGCGTAGGAGAGTCCCTCGCGTCCACCTAGTCCACCTACAGGAGAGGAGGAGAGGGGATCAAACTGAGGATTCCCCGGAGAGTGTGGCATTCGAAAATCCATCAGAGGCACTCAGACCTCTCAGTCACAGCTCAGCTCCGGCATCATGAGCAGAAAAAGCGCCCGCTGTCACACTGCAGTGTCTTTATAACCAAAATGTGTTCCTACTTCAACAGAGAGGCTCTGTATAATCCATTTACATTTTACAAGAAGTCTTTAGAGAAAAGTGTCACTTTTCAAGGACAGATTAACAGCTTTAACTTTTTAGAGAAAGCCTCGACCGTCCTCTGAACGATTCTGTGCCATGACTGTTTCTTGAGGCAGAGGACAAAGACTGGGCCTGACTGTCTGAGTCAATGTAATCAATGAGATATAGCTGTGCAATATTTGGGCTCATCCATCATGTTAACTTCACCTGCAGCGAAAAAAAATCATTTTGATGGTACAGTGTCTGGTAATAGGGTGAATGGTGTCTCTGTCTCAGCCACTCCACCCCCATCACTTGTTTCTGCACTATGTAACTTCAGTGAGAGGGTAGGATCACAGTGTTACATACATGTTTACTGCAAGATACAAGTTTAATAACACACTGTAAAAATACCCAGTTTCAACCGGAAGTCCTACAGTGGAAATGTTACTTTACTAAATGTGATGATACCTAATAATTTACTATGGTATAATAGTAAATGATTACCCATGCATTAATGTTTACCAACTTTTTTGTCTTGTAGTTGGTTGAGGTGGAGGTGATTATGGATTCATGGATTAATCTGATGAATATTTTCTTGATCAATCCATTTATTCTTATGTCATAGTCACAATTGAACCGCTTCGTGAACTCTGACACAGTGACCAATCGTAGGGCACTATGTCAGAGTTCACAAAGCGGTATAGTATATTGTACAAATTGTAAATAATCTTCTAAAATGAACAGTCCTGGTAATTTTTGGTTGATTTTTATAAGATATTTTTGTTGATTCTCTTTTCTCCCATCTTGTTACCTTAACGCCTTTTCTACCATTGATGAATGAATAAATCAGTTGTGTTTGTGCTGCAGCTGCACAGTTTTGTTTTTATTGCCGGTTATAACCCAGTTCCCACTAGTAAATCTAAAAATGTCTCAGCTCACTCTATAATCTTATGAATACTGTTATATTGTGTTGGTAGAGAGATCCTGATGCCAATGAACATCGGATGAGTGCACTGAAGTCTGGGTAGGGAGGACTGACAGTGGGTCACAGTGACTTTCCCACATAGAAATTTGGCGAGTCTACCACCACTTTACTGCTGTTACTTTTTATGACATTGCTGTGTGGGTGGAAAGTGTTTTATTTTGAGTGTTCATCCGGTAAAGAATCTATTTTGTTGTCAGACTGTGAACGGAGAGAAATGTTGTGGATCACGTATTCGTCAAATTGACCTAAAGTTACTTTCTTTCCGTGACAGGGATGCTTTTCTTTTCATTTTTCAGTTTTAGCGCAAAATGTGTTGTTTTGTCTGTTTTTTGTTTTTTGTTTTTTATTGTTTATTTATTTATTTTTTTAAATCCGTTGAATCAAACTTATGATTGTCAGTTTCCTCCTGTTTTTAGATTGAGCTATCTGTATGGATTAAGTGGGAAATTATTAATTTAAGTGAACTCCATTCAACATTCCTGAGGTCTACTGGAGTCTACGGGTTTAAGCAGCTCTTGGTGATGGATCATCTTAAAATTGACAGGGGGACCATCAATAATGTCTTCAGCTGTTTGGGTCAAAAGAATTGCTTTATCTTCATGTACTGAATATTTACATTATAAAGTATAAAAAGATTCCACCACTGTTAGCTGGTACAGAGGTAAAAAAAGCCCTCATCCATTATCGAAAAGATGTCAAAGAGGGAGACGGAGATTAAAGGAAGCAGAGGAGTCTCAAGCTTTGAGGCAGCAGCTCCTTCTGGACTTGGAAAGCCTGTTCTCAGGAAAGAGTTTGGTGCATTCAGAGTGATCCGTTTGATCATCTGAAGGACGTAACATGAAGTTCTTCAGGGTTTGAGAGGTGATTCTTAGATTCTTATAGCTTGACCAGTGCATCACAACAATATATGTCAAGTTTTCTGGATGTCACGTGAAGCTTGATGTCACTCTGAAGAGGAAAGACAAAACAAAATATATATAAAAAGATGTAAATATATATTACTGGTATTAAAGGCTTAAATAGATCAAATTCAGGTTGTTCCCAAAGCGAGCGATATCTTGATATTCAGAACACACACTTGACTGATTATTTACAAAGCCTGCATCTCATTTATATTTCAGGAATAATGATCAAATAGTTGTAAGCATCCCTGGAAAGATAAGACACTCGACCATGCGAGGTGTCTTTTGTTTGTTTATATCTTCGTGGCATCCAGCAGCATGTGGGGAGGAAGCTGAAGCTGAACTCTCGCAGGTAAAATTTAATTAGAACCGGACCTTTTTCCTAGAAAGGCAGGACCACAACAAGCTATTATCTCTCACACACTGAAATTTCCGCTGAGGCTTCATTGTGGACGTGTGTGTGTTTGATAAGCTGAGTCATCCTATGTGAAAAAACACTTTTGTTTTTGTCACTTTTTTACATATAAATCTTGTGTTTCAGATTTTCCCACAATGACAGAAACAGGAAGAATGAATTCAATGAAGTATCAAGAATTAATAGACCCGTAGACGCGTGTAATGACAATTCAGTCTTTCCAATTCAGCGTCGACAATGTGGAGTAATGAGTCATTGTGATTGTTCTTTTATAGAGTTATGCCTTCCAATATTAGACCTGACGTTTAAAATGAAATGATTACTTTCACACAAAAGCCCTTAGCTGAGCGACAGAAATTAAGCCTCCGAGGTTATTGCATTCATTAGTCAGGAAACTATTGAGTCTTGCTCTGGGGATAATTACTGAAGAGCAGGAGGAAGTTTCAACTTCCAATTAGAAGTTAATCGCATCTTTAAAATCTGTTTTTGTGCTCGGATAAGACAGACTCTGTTTACAGTTCACACATTCTGCAATGTTTTTGTTTTGTTTTAGTTCATTAGAGGATAGTTGCTGTTCAGACAACAGAACAAGGTAGCTGAAAGAAAGTCGAAGAAAGTTTATGTGATGCACCTTTTAATAAGACAGAGTGGAAAGCTGAAAATGTACATATACGTATGTAACATCACTGTCATTGTTCACTGTGATGCTTTGGAGCAAACACCTGAGACCAAGATAAAAAAAAGCTTTTAAAATGGTCAAACAACAGGTTTCTTCATTTGATATCATTGTTTTGGGGGTTTTGGCTTTTTGTCAAACAGAACAAAACATTTAAAGCTGTCGCCTAAGGCTTTGCGATGTTGTGGTGGGTAATTTGGACTATTTTTTTTAATATTTGTAGACTAAATAACAAATCAATAATTAAAAAACAATATAATTTGATGAATTAATAATGAAAACAATCATTAGTTGCAGCCTAAGTAACATGGCTAGAGACAGCTTTCCGCAATAAGCTGATTTCTTAAAGACATAGAAGAAACCTGATTTCTTCTGATAGATTTCTTCTTAAGAACCCATATTTCTGTGCAATGTAACCAGTTTTCTGATTCATGTGTGCATGAGCATGGCAAAGACTTCAGAAAGGATTAAATATAACTGCGAGAGCAGAGCCCAGTCTCTGAGTCTGTGTGCCATTTGCTGCTGAGCTGGTAGTGTGCTATGAGTTTTAAGAGCTGAAAACAGCTGCCTGCTGCGGCCAAAGAAATGCTGTGGGAGTGATGAGTGTGAACCAAAACTGTAAATTTGTTGGTCAGACAGATAAAACTCCCCATAACAGAGTGGAGCTGCAGATTCAGGTGATAATTCTCCATAGGTTCATCAATACGAGTGACTCCTTTCACATTACATATCCTCAATTGGTGCATTGCTATCATAAAAATTGTGATTAAAGCTGTTTTAATGTTTAATTTACCAACACTCCCTGATATTTCCTGAATAGACTCACACAAAATAGCCAACAAAACAAACAAATGTTAAAGTTACTGTGTTTCCCAGCAGTGCCAGAGGCCCCGGTCGGACAGAGATCGATCACTACAGGCACGGGGGGCTGAGATGTCTTTTATTTATGATTGCTAAACATTATTGATGGTGCTTATTCATTCATCATGCAGATGCTATTCCTTCTGTATTTTATAGCACAGATGGACAAATGAGTTATAATCTCCAAATGGACAGAAATTAACCAGTTATAGACACAATAGACCTCAAGGGGGGATTAATGACTAACCATCCATTACACAGCTGTGTGGTTTTATCCTTTAATGAACCACAGTGTTAATCTGTCCTCTATCCAGGATTCATCATCATCGACAGCACTTTGATGTCTCAATCAGTTTGTGCTAATGGTAGAGAGACTGTTGAAGAAAACCCCACCATACAAGATTTATGCGGATAAAAGTCTTCTGTTGCTCTACCTGAGCAGAACTGATGTTTTCTCTGCTGGCTGCGAACGAGTACACCAAGGTCTGTTCGCACTCATAAAAACAAACACAATCATGATGCACGCCCAAATTCAGTGGGATTAAATGTGGCATAAAACAACGTGTTGTTGTTTAGCAGCTCGACAGCTGAAGGTGTGAAAAGGCAAGACACACTTCTACAGGTGTCAGCTGAAGGAAAGAAAGAAAACTGTCAACATACAATCTCCGACTGAGAATCATCCTCACGACTACTGTAAATATAGCTGAAAACATTTTATCTCTGAAAGGCTCTTATGATTTGTCATAAAGTAATTGAGTTTTCTGAGCCTGTGATTGCAGGGATTTGACAAACAAGAAGGTAGAGGGAGTAACAATGTGCCTGTTGCTGCCTGTTGACGCTGCAGCATGAGAAGGAGAGTAGTGACAGCAATTTACAGGAGAGACAATCCATCAATAAGCTCTGAAGATGTTCAAATCACTGGGCGAGGACTGCAGACTTCTTTCATTCACAGGTATAGAAGGAGAGGAAACGGGTCAACCCCAAGGTGTTTTTACAAAAACACAACATGACAAACTGCATTGGGACACAATACGTGAAAATAAGGGATCTACAGCTTTTTCTTTAATTTGTTTTCTTTTATATTTATGTAAAATAAATAAAAATGTACTGACAGTGACGAGTTTGCTAAAGTTTGCCCTGATGGCCGAGATGAAAACTGTGGGTCCCCTCAGAAAGTGTATTTCTCAATTCACCTTATTCATCGCCCCCATGATGCCCCTACTTCAGGTGCGTCCAGTCACATACCTGGAACTGGCGTTTCCCACGGTAACAGTAACACAAAAACAAAACAAAACAAAACAAACAAACAAACAAACAAACAAACAAACAAATAAAAAACAACAAAAAAAAACAGTAATATCTCTGGTGAAATAAATTGTTCAAGAAGAAAAAAAAACTTTTTTATAAGCTTTACACACTTTAGTTTTCAGTTAATAGAGAGTGTTACAGTTAAATGATGGCAGTTTTCTTGCAAAATCCTAAAAGATGTTGATGCAAAACTCCTCATCACATTTATGATCTTAGAAGTCTGACGTGGTTACATAACACGTTACATAATTGACACAATTTCACAGCAAAAACAAAACACTGCTCTGCTTGCGAGTTACTCAAACACCTTCACTAAAGAGACGAAGCACCCCAGCATCGTTCAGTCAGTGTGGCGGGTTGTGGATAGTCGGCTCCAGTGGGAATACAGAGAGGATGTGCAGAGATTTACCAAAGGTAGCAGGCTGCAGGAACCTTACCTCAACTTTTAATTTTTAGTTTCAAGTGGAAATAACAGAACAGCAAAGTTTTAACATGCAACGTCAACAATAACCCAGTCATTTTAGCTTAGATACTGTAGGTTTCTCCTCGAAGCGACCTGGTGGGAGGCTCGGTGAAACTACAGACTTGGACCATCTGCTGTGGTGCCATCTTGAAAACCCCCATCTGAAGCTTTTCTTAGCACAACTATCTGTTGACTTTGTAGGAGTTCAGCTTCTTGCTGAGGTGACTCATTTCATTACTCTGTTGGGAAAAGGCTGACACAGAGGCCTGCTGGGTAATATTAACCTGTGTTGATTACAGTGATCTAGAGCATGAATATAGATAACTACGTTGCTGTGACTGTATAGTCATGAAGCTGTGGACTGTCTGTGGGAACAGAGCTTCACCACCTGTGAAGAAAGAACACATTTAACCTTGACTTGATAACTTTATCTAAAGGAAATGATTTATTGTCAGTCAACAGCCAAAATAAAATAGCTGCTTTATCTTTCCTCGGCTGTTTGTCTTTTGTTTGTGTGGGGGTGTTAGTGTTATCTAACTGGAAAAATAGCTGCAGAGAAATATTACATTTACAAAACTTTGACAGTCGACAGCTTATTTAACAAGATGTCAAACATAATGGATGAATTAATCTGAAAATGTATGCAAAATCCTACTAAAACACCGATCACAGTGTAGCCCAAAGTCAATCAAAGCTGCTGATGAACCATTAGGAGTAAAGGGATGGGGCTTTGGGCTCTTTTGAAAGGTTACAGTCTCGGTATTGCAGTTTAATGACCTTTTTCCTTTTTCAATAGTGGAGTTTTTCCACCAGATAAAGCATGAAAGAGCATCCATGATCTCAGTTCATAGCTATTTTGTTGTCATTTATGCCTGAATACTGTGATTTGGAGACAGCAGCTTTTGTTGGAGTTTGATACACTCCTGAAACAACCAGATGCTCCATCTGTGAGTTGCACCTGCCGGATGTGGTTTTATGGACCAACAAATAATCAAGAATATAATGGTCATAATAATCTATAGTGAAATAATTCCTAATGGGGTGGAAGTAACTCATTACAGCTACTCAAATGACTTTAACTGAGTCATTTTTTGAGTATTTTTTCAAGTCTGTAATTTCACTAGTACATAAGCATGCATTACATCATGTAGTCTACACATACTTAGTTACTTTTAAAAACATGACTGAGTACTGAGTACAATTTGGATTAATATCTAAACCTTTCATCTGCATATTAATAGCAGATAAGGCTATTTGATCACAAATGGGCCAATGAAAACCCTGACATACGAACAAAACTGTGCAGCAGGCACAGGTTTGGAGAGGTGACCATGACCGCTGAGCAGAACAGAAGAGGAGTTTGGAGTAATTAAGAAACAGAAAACTCTTCGACTGAATGCCTGCTATTGATTATGCATTAAACATCAATGCTAATAAAGTAACTTCAGTCTCTTTCCACCACTGCTGAAAACAGAAGAACTTTGTCTTAAATTTTGAAAAGTCACAATTTAAACCAAAAACTTCTACTCAAAAATACAAGTACAGAACAGTACCAACTATAATAGGATGCATCTTGGCCTGTGCATGCATGAAAAACGTTGCAAATATATCACAGAGAAGCGAGATTCATGGACCGTGAACGGTGAAGAAGTAAGAGAGCAGGGCAGAGAGAGCAAGACAAGTAGGCAGAACACTCCTGCAGGAAAAGCTATCACACAGGTGAAAATGTGTGTTCCAGACACAGATTTAAATCCGGTGCGTCCCAGACTCGTTAAGTGTTGTTTGCTTCACTACAGCATCGACCAGAGGAGGCTGCAGACAGGGAGCGAGCACTGAAACATAAACTGCAGGCTCAGACTTCTGGAGGGCATCTCATTATATTTTCATTCTTTCCAACTATAGTATGAGAGCCGCTGGAGATTATGGTGAGAATTTGATTTTAAGATGCCCCCAGACAACAATCTAAAAGACCGTCTTTCTCTCAGTAACACGGCAGAGGAGTTATTCAGTATTCCCTCTGCTGTGAGGAAGACGACGCTGCACTGAGACTCAGACAGATCGATAAGACTCCTACAAGAAGAGTGGGCAGCCCCTTCCTGGAGGCTGCAGGAGCCAATAGCTCTATTAGCACCCGCTTCACACATACCGAGGGTAACTCGATGCCCCTCTGCAACAAAGCACACAAAGTAACGAAGGTCCCAGTGGTCTCCAATTAATACTCAGTCCTATCATCCAGCAGGAACAGTCTGAGTTTTTAGCTCACAAAACAAGAAGAAAAAAATGGAGCCTGCTGGGGTCTCAATTTTCACTTTTGATCTTAAAGGATAAGTTCAACAAAAACTAAAAATTCAGTCATTATCTTCTAACCCTCATGCTGATGGGACATGAACGTGAATGTGAACATGAACATGAACGTGAAGTTTCATGGTACACAAAACATTTCTGGAGCTTCACAACGAAACCGGAGGCTACCAGATCCCAAGTTGAAGGTTGCCACTGGATGAAAACTCAGACAGCGGGACAATAAAACACACAGCACATACACACTATCCTGCAGGCCTTACCGTAACAATAAGGCCCCTCTCCTGGAAGTATTTCACCAGAGGAATGGTATTTTGTTTGAAGTTGGTCAGGCGGCGGTCAATGGCCTTGGGGTTGTCGTCCGGTCGTCCCTGCTGCTCGGCTCGTTTCTGCAGCCTCTCCTTCAAACGGTGGTTGGTGCAGGCCAGGAACACCACCAGGTCAGGAGTGCAGATCTACAAGGAGAGAGAAGACGTGGTAAACATGACAGCCGAAGCTATACCGCTCCGCTTAACGCTCATTCATATGTGATGCACACGATGAGAGCCGGAGGGAGCTCAGTCTCAGAGCTGCACAGTGGGAAACTAGAGAAGCAGCTCGGGGTCAGTCTCTTTTTAAAATGAATGCACTCGGGTCAAGATGTTAAAACTGCAATTCACGCTAGAATAAAGACTTCACTCTCAGTCAGCTCTGAAGAGATTGGATATTATATTCTTTTTTAGCAGTTTTTGAATTTTGAAGTGAGTTCACCACCTGAATTTCACTGCATTGAATCAGTGAGGTGAAGATTTAAGATTGTAAAAATGAAAATAGCCTGAAGCTGCACCACTGGTGATACAACTTTAACACAGGTGGGATTATGAGTCAAACAAAATGATACTGTACTTTCCCACCAGGAGATAAGAACACTATTACCTGCCACACACACACACAGATTGTCTTTGTATTGTCAAAGTCAGTCTCTTTTTTGTGACATGACTAACAGCGAATGACATTTTAGGTGCGATCACACGTGCAGCCTTTTCCGTAACTGTGACGGCAGTCTTCTATTTAGAGACCAGACGTGAGGAGGAGCGGGAGGAGTTATGAAGTGCAACTCGTCAGCTCAAGACGCAGCGTTCCCTCAAATCATCCGTTTGTGTGAATAACACTGTGATTACGCACTGCTCTTTGTTGCTATGGCTGCCACAACCGTAAAGCTTTAGCTTCATGTTTTGATTTACCTCCTGCTGTGCTGCACATGTTTAAACAATTTGTTCTGGAGCCTGACTGATGCACGCAGATCTTGCAATGGTCCCTCAAATGTGGTTATCAAACACTTGTGACAAAGATATATAATGGAGGCAGGGTATTTTAATTCCATTCCATTATCTGTAACCGCTTATCCTTTGCGGGCTGGAGCCAGTCCCAGCTGACACTGTTACCCTGGAAAAGTTGCTTGTTCATCACAGGAAAACATTCACGCTCACATTCACAACTACGGGCAATTTAGAGTGACCGATCAACCTAACTTGCTTGTCTTGTCTTTGGACTTTGAGAGCAAGCCGGAGTAGCGAGAACACGCAAACTCTGCACAGAAAGGCCCCGCCCCAGCAGACCTTCTTGGTGTGAGGCAACAGCGCTAACCACTGCTGCCCGATTAAACATAAACTTTATTTTTCAAAATTATATCAGTGTGCTGTAACAACAAACTTCAATGGGAATTTGAAAATTATAAAGTTTCTGTGATAGGACGTTATCAGCCAACTGACATATTGGTCGGGCTCTAGCTTGATCTAAAGCTTTAAGACTGGTAACATATTCAGATTTTTAAAGCTGCATCACTTTTTTTGATACTTGTAGACAGCTTTGTTTAGGGTTTCTGTCCTCTGCTTCTCCTGAGGGAAATATCTGACTCTGCTCCACTATTTTCACTGGCTTGTCTGTATCGGTGTCTGTCTGCTGTTTGGTGCTGAGCAGATGATGCATAGTTTGCTTTCTCTGCTTATATTTCTAAAATCAACTGACCTTTGCTGGTGGAAACAATGCTAAGGTATGGTGGCCCTGGGGGTCAAAACGCAACATTTCACAAAACACAACACAACATGTTTTGACTCTCAGGGCCACTTTACTTATGAGAGTGGTGCTGGCGAATCAAAACATAGGTTGCTCCATAAAACCCTGCATAGAGCCAAGAAGAACTTGAGACTCAGGTGAAAATACCCTTCACAGTCTTTAAATCCATTGTTAGTATAAGTATACTGATACGTGCTGGTTGAATTTATTTTGAAAAGATAATATGCAATCAAACATTATTTATGCAGTGGACCTTGTTAGAGACACTTGATTACAAGTTGACAGAATTTGACTGAACAATTCAGCAAGATTTTATTTTTTTCATTCACATCATTCTTGTTTGTTTTTGCTCTGAAACGTCTTTAACTTGAGAAGAATAAATAGAAAGGGATTTTAATTACTTTAACAATCAACAATCAGACTCCGAGCCAAGTTATCTTGTTCAGCTCAAATTACTGCAATCAGGAGATGATGTAAGAACTGCAGCAGGCCTAAAGTGACTGTTGCCAAGATATAACAACACAAAATAAACAGTAACTATCCTACTTTAAAGGAAAAGGTCAGGCGGCAGCGACAGCACTGACTGAGGCCTGAGTAATAGAGATTTAATCTATTACACTCCAATGAGCTTCTGTTTCACAAAGTCCAACACACAAAAACATTCCTTAGTAACCAACGAGTGCGTAAACTAGACAGGCTGACGTAAGCGCGGGGTATTTAAAGACCAGTGAAGGATGTTGTTATCTAATGCAAAGCAGCATCACAGGAAAAAACCTGGTTTCTATGGCTCTGACCTCTTCTGTGAGGCACCTCCAGATGTTTAGTGAAGTGTTAAATACGCTCCTCATCTTGAACCTGACAACTGGTCACCAAGCTCACCACCGCCGGGAACTTTCCCCTATAAAAAACATCAAGAGCAGATTATTCATATTCACACACTGTCGTTTGTTTTCTTGCTTTGTTTGATGAAATGAGCTCCCCGGAGTCTGTGTTTGATCTGGCGCACCGCCAGAGCCAAAAATAGCTCCATCGGTGTAGTTTATTGAGGTGAATGCTACTCAGTTTTGAGTCTTGCAAACCAAAGTTTTTTCTCCTTGCACTGTTAATGTGGAGCAGCAATCATAAAGTACAGCGTTACAGATTTATCATCATTGAAATGTCTCCGGAAATGTATTATCAACACATCACATAAGACTATTTTCAAAAGCACTTTTATTACTGGTCGTTCTGTCAGTGATACCATCTCTCTTGCTTGAAAGCCAGGAAGCATTTGGTAGGCTTCCTCTGTAGCAAACACACACAGAAGCCTAAATAAGATGCATAAGCAGGCAGATGTTCACCTGATCGCTGAGCCAAACACGACAGCTAAAATACCTTTTTAAAGGTGTTCTGCTAAATGCACTCGATCAAAGAAGAAAAAACATGATGGCAGCAGTTCAAACAATGAAATGCTGAAATGTGGCTTCCTGTTCTGCTGCAGACGAACGTCAACACCCTTTATGAAGCAAAACATACTGTCATCACCAAATCATAGCCTTTATTAGCATCTTAAGGATGCCACATTCACTCGTACGCTGTATTTTGTTTGATCGTTACCACTATGTAAACAACTTTGCATTGGGTTTTTGATAAGATATGCTTAAAATTGCTTAAAAACAATCTTATTACAGCTGTTCAAACTTTATTTAATCACGATGGGTTCCTTCCAGACATTGCTCTCATTCATACCATTTAAGGCTACCGTACATGAAGAAACAGCTGATTACAGGAATCAGTCCAGACTACTGTTTGCCTTTGGTTAATTGTATTTCTGCTCTGCCTCTTGAAGCATGCTGAGCTGCTGACTATCAGACGTCTTCATCTGTCTCCATAAACCCGATCGTTC